>NW_026000283.1:12789712-12795116 GCF_001458135.2 Marmota marmota marmota | reverse complement strand
ATATATACCAAAACATGGAAATAACAAGGAAAAATATTAAGTAGTCTAAATTTAATTCCATATATCTACTGTCTAATTAAGGAGTTTTGGACATCTCTAATTTCAATTTATCCACATTTAAAACTAAATATTACAAATTTGTTATCTAATTATCTTCTCAACTGCACTATCCACTGATTATTTTATCAACATTTTATGAAGGAGGTAACTGATATTAAGTTATTTCTTCAGGATGAAGCTTATCTTTGAACCCAGATCTCTATTACTGATGATTTAGCTACTAGTCCACATTGATTTAAAGGATAAAAATAAACAATATAATATTTTTAGACTTAATACATACTCCTGAAGTATACATGATATGTTTGGAACATAGATAAAGTTGAAATAATATGCATTTTTTTCTTTTCTGTATTTATTTTGCTGTACCGATTAGGCCATAGAACTTTACTGCCTCAGGAAGTGTTCATTTGCCTCAGAGAAGAGCCCACGGAACCAATTCAATTGACCTTTGTTAAAACTTACTATTGATACCTCCCATTTTGGTGTTTCTTTTTCTTTAATTTTATTTTCCATTGAATAAAATTCATGTATTTTTCTGGTGTCAACCACGTTTCAATATATGTAAACAACATGAAATGATTAAATCAAGGTAATTAATATATCCATGATGACTCATATTTTGTAGTGAGACATATAAAATCAACACTATTATAATTTTAACATCTACATTATCATTAACCATGATCAGCATATTGTACCATAGATTTCCAGAAATTATTCCTCCTAACTGAAACTCTGAACCACTTTGACTAACATTTTCTCATTCTTCTCTCCTCCTAGTCCCTGGTAAATACCCTTCTATTCTCTGTTCCCATGAGTTTGAATATTTTAGATTCCACATCATATGCATGATCAGATAGTATTTGACTTTCTGTCTAGCTTATCTCATTTAGCATGTTCATCCATGTTCATCCATGCCATTGCAAATGGCAGGATTTCCTTTTTTTTTAAGGCTGAATTGTATTTCCTGATGTGTACATACTACATTTTATTTTTCTATTTATCCATTTGTGAACACCTAGGTTGATGCTATAGCTTGGCTATTGTGAAGCATACTGCAATGAACATGGGAATAAAAGAGCTTGATTTCACTTCCTTTGGATATGTACCCAGAAAAGAAATTGTTGGATCATAAGGTAGTTTTAATTTTTTGAGAAACCTCCATATTGTTTTCCAAAATGGCTGTACTAATTTCTCTTCTTACCAACAGGGTACAAGTATCCCATTTTTTCCACATCCATATCATATTTTGTCTTTTTGATGAAAACCATTCTAACAGGTGTGGAGTGATATCTCACTGTGATTTTCATTTATATTCCCCTCACATGTGTTTAATGTTTATAGCAGCCTGAATGCAACTATGAACATCCAAAGCCTGAAAAGACTCTGTGCATAACATTTATGTCAAGAAATTGGTTAGGAAATAATTAATGATAATATATAACCCACTCTACTGTCCCAAATAGATGAGTTTAAATGAAGAAAGTGGGAGAGAATAGAAGAGAGTGATAGAATTAGAAGATAGTGAATATCTCTAATAAGGAATCCTGAGTTCCATGTTCTTACCCCAGGTGAAAGAACGGTGAGAGGGAAATTTCAGATAAATTGAGGGTGTTCTCTAAAGCAGAAGAAATCTCTATCTTGATGCCCTGGTTATTAACTGAGGGTATTGCAAAACATGTATTTTTCATGGTGCTGGAACACTCAAGTAGCAATAGTTGAGCAAAAATTCAAAGCAGATGGACCTGAGGATAACCTCACTGACTTCTATGGACCTCATTGCAGAGCTTAGAAAAATGCCTATGCCTCTTTTGGATGAAGAAGAAGTAGAGATAAGGCAGGCCAAATAGATGTCAACTAGTGATTGGAATAAAGACATGTAATACATGAACTATCAAAAAGAGGCCATAATGACAGTAGGATCATCATAGCAAATGCCAACAGAAGTAGAGCTAAAACAACAGCAATTGGCTAAAGCATAACATAATTATAACAGAAGACAGAACAAGTATGGACGTAAGGTGTATGCCACATACTCCCATGCCAAGATAATACACAATCCTAACTCCACCTTATTTTTACATAGAATAGATAAAAGAATGGGTATTCTACAGGTCATGCATTTAAACAACAACAAAGGCAGATAGTATAAGCAATTTTCAAATCATGTTACCATGTGGATCTGCTGGTGATGATTCTCTTGTGTTATGAAAATCTAAAAAAGATTTAAATCAGGGGTTGGGGATTTAGCTCAGTTGGTAGAGTGCTTGCCTCGCATGCACAAGGCCCTGGGTTCAATCCCCACCACCACAAAAAGAAAAAAGAGAAAAAAAAAGATTTAAATCAAGGTATATTTATAAAATCTCAGAAATCAACATTTATACAATACCATCAATACCATTAAATAAAGACTTTTATAAGATTTCACCAATATTTCTACTAATATTATTTTTCTGTTCCAGGATCCAATCTTGTATACCACAATGCATTAATTTGTCATGTCTTTAGTTTACTCTGAGTTATGAAATTTCTGCAGTCTTTCTTCATCTTTCCTGTAGGTCTGCCAGTTAATTTCTAGAATGTTCCTCAACAAAGTTTTATATTGTGCTTTCTGATGATCAGACTGAGGTTATACATTTTTAGAAGAGTATCACAGTGCATCATATCCAGGGTTACATGATGTATATGTGTCTTATTACTGGTCATATTAAACTAGATGATCATGCAACTGAGTGAAGTTAAGGTAGTGCCTGGAAGTTTTCTTCATAGTAAATTTGTTATTGTTCTCTTTTTCAGTAGGAAATATCTCAAAGAAAATACTTTGAGATTATACAATTATACTATTTCTCCAAAAAGCTTTGCTCACTAATGTTGACATCCTTCAGTATATCTTGCCAACAATAGTTATTACTGTGGTTTTTTAATGATGATTTTCTACTCACTTTTGGCATGTATATTAATTATATTCTTCCATAAGGAAGAACTATTTTTATTCAATTATTTATTTATATCTGTATAAACTCATGAATATTTATTTTATTCTATGAATTATAGTAACACTGTTATTTATTTTATTGTTCAAATTATCCCATTTGTAGTATGCAACTCAAAATTAATGCCTAATGTTATGTACTGCATGGACATCTGGTGAAATCAAGAGGGCCTCAAAAGGCTAAACTGCAAGTTCCACTTGTCTGTTCCTGTACACATGTTCTCTAGCTAACCAATCCTCTTTATCATGGGAACCAGAGACCATTACTGTTTATTCCTGGTAACAGATTTCCATTCTTTTCCATTCATGAAGTTATTCAGACAAGCCAGTCAAAGCTTCCTGCAGGAACCAAGAACCATCCTACTCTCTTGATATTACAAAGCCTACTGTCTACAACCCCTGATACCTACTATATTTCCAAGTGTAACACCTCCATGTTTTTGGAGGACATACAGCATCTTACTTCTCAGGGCAGTGAGTATAAGTGACTAATTAACTATTGTCAATCTCATCCATCCACTGCCAGGTGTTATATATTAAGATATCCTCATAACTCTAGTGCAGTAATCCCTTCCTCATTAATGGACTAAAGAGGAGATAAAAACAGCATTTTAAGCCATGGAGAATTGATATTACTGAAGATTCATGGTCCTCCAAAATTTATATTGAAACCTAATGTCCATGGCAATATTACTAAGAGGTGGTGACTTTAGGCGGTGATTAGGTCATGAGGACTGCTGTTTTGGATAGTGTTAGTTCTCTTACAAAATTAGTTGAAAATACCTTTCCCCTCTTTCCATAATGTTACGGGGGGAGCAATAAGGTGCTATTTTTGAAGCAGAGAACAAGCTCTCATCAGACACTGAATCTGTGGTCACCCTGACTTTGAATCTCCCTTCCTCTAGACGTGTGAGCAATAAGTTTCTATTATTTATAAATTACCAAGTCTAAGGTATTTTGTTATAGAAATCTGAATACCCTAATACAAAAGGTTACTTTAGATTAGCTTCTTTACCAGTTTGACATGGAGAAATGTTGAGTCTTTGGTTGGGGCAGAGAAGATACAAGATGATTCTGGAGTACCTTGTAGTACCAAAAAGTAAGGAAGTAGTCCTTTGCATTTGATAAAAGAAAAACAGAATCAAAGTTGTTTTTTCCCCACAGACCATTACACAGTTTCCAAAGTTTAAACTCTAGTAATTGCATTCATTATAATTATTTTCATATTCCTTAGTTGATTACAATTCTCAAAGGACTTTTATAACAGTGATACTAAGTCCTAACTTCTAAGAATGCACCATACTTTTTCATTGCATGTACATATACAATATTAGAAATTTCCTGTGTGTGTTTCATTACCCTGCCAAATCGTACACATATGTTGCTTCCCAAAGGAGAGCCCAGTCATGCTCTTCACTAAGTCACATTTATAGAAATGCTAATTTAACCAGCTACAGAATCCTCAAACCGTATTCTCCTATTTTCTTCTGGCAAACTGCAATTCACAGCAGGAAATAGGAGTTCAAACATTCCTACTTCAAAGTGTCATGCCTGAAACTTTCAAACAAAAGAAGCTACACAAATCACATTTAGCAACATGCCATTTGCTAATTGTATCCAAAAGGGCAGTAAATCAGACATAAACTTGTCAACCTTAAACAAGTATTTTTCTTTTTGATTGGTCTAAAAAAATTTTTAGCTGGGGCATAAGATGATTGAGATTTTATGCCTAAAAATAAAATTCCATTTTATAAACAGATAAGAATACAATATGAGAAGTGACTATTATGTAATAAATATAACTCAAAAACATTAATTTTATTTGAAAGATAGAAATACAGGCATAATTATTCTATATTTAACCAGTTTTAACAATGGGATGATATGTTATTTAAAAATGTTATTAAAAACAGAAAAAAGCACATCAAATAAAAGTTGTTCCCTATAAGCAGTCAACTTAGAAAAATACAATTTTTCTAAATCATTATGCTATGATTCAAAGATATTTTTGGAGCTCCTTTGTTTTAAAAAAAAGGGGGGGGTCTTGTTGGGCTGCCTAGGTTGTTTTCTCAAACTCATGGGCTAAAGTGATCCTCTCATCTCAGCCTCCTGGCCTCCTGAGTAGCTGGGACTACAGGCATACATAACATGTCTGGTTCTAGAACTCCTTCTTTAAAATGCCTTCAATGTAAGTATATAAGCCATATAAGAAAAATGGGATCATAATTTTAATAGTCACAATTTATTTCTTAGAATAAAAATCATGTTCTTAGGCTTTACCACACAGTTTACTCAGAGCTTTGGCTCTAAATTTTGGCTGTTTCTAAAAATGAATATATATATATATAT
>NW_026000283.1:12783431-12787503 GCF_001458135.2 Marmota marmota marmota | reverse complement strand
ATAGATATATATATATATACATATATATATATTTAAATAACGTGGGACAGCCTCCATAAGTAATTTGAGCCAGTATCTAAGACATTGTAAGTTTCCCTTACCATCTGGTATTTAAAAATTTGCATACCATTGTCCCTTCAGTGGCATATCCAAGATTAGACCATATTTCTTCCTTCTAATGTAAAAAGGTTCTCATCCATTTCCCCAGAATATAAATTCATTAAAACTTAGATAGTAATTGATTTCTTCACAAGCTATCAATCTTCCCCCAACCCTCAAAATACTGCTTGTCACAGTATGTGCTGAATAAATGTTTATCTAAAAAGACATAATTGTGTGAAGAAATGATAATGTCCCCCATAGATGGTGATTCCCACCATTTATCAATGACTCAAAATATCAAAACATGTGGAATTTTTCCATTCTCTCTATTGCTATCCCACCGTTTGAGGTAGTTATTTTTGCCATCTTGATATAAAAGATAATGAAACTAAAACACAAGATGATTATTTGCATAAAGCCTCAAGATTAATAAGTAGTAGAATTATAATTTAAACTAATATATTCACTCTAACAAGTTGCCCTAAACTTATTAATTTCAGAGAGAAAATTCTTGTGATCTAAATGATTACCTGGGAGAATGGTTCTAAAAATAGCTAGACCATAAATGATGTTGTTCAAATTCTATCAACTTTTCTAGCTTTATTATAATATAACTGATAAATAATATGTATTTAAAATGTATATAACATGATGGTTTAATTTGTATATGTATTATGAAATCATAACAAGTTAATTGACATCAATTAGCTTACATACCATTTTATTATGAGAATACTGAAGAGCCAATCTCTTCACAAATTTTAAGTATATAATACAGTATTAACTTAGATACTGTGCTGTATATTAGATACTCAGGTCTTATTTATTTAAAAACAATTATTTATTTATTTGAACAACCATTTACTGAATTGCTTCAATTCTGGGTCCCTGGAACCTTCATCCTACTCTCTTTCTATGAATTTAATGGTATTTTTGCCTTTTTGTTTTTTAGACTTGATATATAAGTTATACCATATAGTATTTGTTTTTTGTGTGTCTGCCTTATTCCAGTTAGCATAATGCCCTCCAAGTTCATCTATCTTATCATAAATTACAGGATACCCCTTTTTATATATTCCCTTGTGTACACACACATATATTATCACAATTTCTTTATTCATTCATCTGTTAATGAATATTCAGGTTATTCCCAAATCTTAACTATTGTGAATGATGTTTCAAAGAACAGGGGAGTGCACATATGTCTCTGCAATAATAATTTTATTTTTTTGATATCTACCCAGAAATAGGATTGCTGGATCATATGGTAGTTCAATTTTTAATTTTTTAAGGAACCTTTATATTTTCATAATGGCTATACCAATTTACATTCCTACCAGGAGCTTATAAGTGTTCTTTTTTCAATATTCTTGCCAACTCTTGTTGTCTTTTGTTTTATTAATACTAGTCATCCTATAATCCCAGTGAATACAGGGGTTGAGGCAAGAGGATAGTAAGTTCCAAGTCAGCCTCAGCAACTTAGTGGGACCCTGTCTCAAAATACAATATAAAAGGGTTGGGGATGTAGCTCAGTGGTAGAATACCCAGGTGTTCAATCCACACTACTGCAAAATAAACACTAGCAATTCAAAGATATGTTATTTTATAACTTATTGTGCTTATAATTAGCATTGGTATCTCCCACACTACCATGTTTCTGATATCGTTCTTCTCTGTATATCTTAAATACTATCTTTTTATAACTCTTGGATCCATTATGGACCACAGGCACTGGCTATTGATCACATACTAGATCTCTGATATCCAAAGGAAAACCTCTATCCTCAAGAAACATGCAGTTTAATATGAAAAGTATTCAAGTAAATATTTTCCAATACAGTGTAATAAGTGCAGCAATAGAAATATGCACAAGTAATAGTAGTAACATAGGGAAATGACCATTTCTCCCTGAGGTTTGAGGAAATTTCAGAGACAAAGAAAAGATATTGATACAAACGGTAGATTGTTGAAGTAGAAATTACCCAGGCAGAATGGTATAGAATTCACATTTCACAGAAAAGAAACAAAGATATAGGAAAATATCATCAGTAGAGTATGTAGAGAAAATTATAAGCATTTTGATATTTGTGGAGAATAAAGTACTTAAGTAAGAGCTTCAGGGAGATTTAAAATACTAGAGACATTTGTGGGGTCATTTTACAAAGTACCTGTGAAGATAATTTCTTTTGTTCTGATGACTAATGGAAAGTCAGTAGTGGTTTTTGAGTAGAAAAGTGACATTCTTAGGTTTGCCATAAGAAAGCTCAAGGTGAAAGAAAGTGCTAGATTAAGATAAATAAGGGGGATCAGGGAGAGTTGAATTAGTGAAAGAGGGAGCACCCTCTTCAACATTTTCCATACTGTAATATCAACTGCTCTCATTTCACATGAATGTGAGACATAACTGAGTCCTGGTCTCAGTTTTCCCTTTTCTTCCAATTTTTCATAAATACATACACAATGGAATAAAATCCAACTTCCAACTTTCTATTCCCTATGCCCAAGCATAAACTTGGTTGTATTCTGTACTTTGGCATTCATGGCATCTAATTAGCTCAATTTCCAACCATCCTCTGAGCTCATCATGGAAACTAGTCTAACCAAAGTCCCATTTGGTTAGTCAGGATTATAATATGGTGACTTTAATACAAAAGTATTCTGCAATCTGTATTTGGGGTAAAATTGGGAGTTCAAAACCCACTTGAATCAAATGTATGAAATATAATATGTCAAGAGCTTTGTAATGTTTTGAACAACCAATAAAAAATAAAATAAAAATAAAAATAATAAAAAAAGTAATATTTTACTTCATTGACTCCACTGTATCCTTTACACTGTCTTCATTTAAAATAACATTAAATTTAGAGATTCTTCCATTTTCTTGCTTGGTCTCATCCCACAGTGGCAGACTAACAATAGGATGCTTACTTGCAGCTGCAGATAAGAAACAAGCACAGCTAGACTCTCCAAATTCAGCAGTGCCCTGAAGATCTCCTGAGGCTTAACATCACTTTGGGGACCAAATAAGAGGGATCTGAGAAAACATGAACCTCTCTATTAATCTCAGCTGTCTTCAGTCCTATAGCTGCCTCAGTCTTCACCTTGAATTTTCTAAATTCAAAAGAACTTTGTTACCTAACAGGAATTTGTACCTTCCCTCTCCTGCTGCATGCACTTAACCTCCACCCCACCAACAGATCTAAATGGCACCAAGACTTATTTCCTTGGCTACAGATTCCACTGCTGCATCCATGACAGTTAATAAACAAGGATTTTATGCTTAATTCTTATAAGTTAGAAGTCCTTGGGCTTGTTTTTCAGTTCTGTTTGCTGCTGAACTACACCAAAGATTTATTGGTGTGTATGTGTGTGTGTACATAAAATCTAAAATATCAGTCTTGATCCACCACCTTATCTATCCCCTTTCCATCTCCCTCCTAATTTCACTTCTACCCTCTATACACACACCCTCAGCACTTCCCACATGCCCTTCTAATATCTTCTCTGTTCTGATCATCCAACAAATCTAAAAATACATCCAACCTTGTCTATAAACCTACTTTGCCCAACTAAACCTATTTCAATTTCTGTCATCAAAATAGTGCATATTCCATTCAATACATACTGAGCTTATTGTCATCCTAATATGTGTCAGTAGTTGCACTAGGTATTTGAAAATATTTACTCATATTTAATCCTCAAAAACACCACATATGGGAGATGCTATTATGGTACTCATCTTCTAGTTGAATAAATTTTTATCGTCTTTTAATAAAAAAAGGAGTTAAGTAGATGCTATAAAAAATAGACTTCCTAAGGCCAGCTCCAGCAATTTAGCAAGAACCCATCACAAAATAAAAAGGGCTGGCTGGGAATGTAGGTCAGTGGTAAAATGCCACTGGGTTCAATTCCCAGTACCGCCAAAAAAAAAAAAAAAAAAAAAAAAAAAAAAAAAAAAAAAAAAAAAAAA
>NW_026000283.1:12766039-12781390 GCF_001458135.2 Marmota marmota marmota | reverse complement strand
ATATACATGTGTGTGTGTATATATATAATTATAACACATTAATTAAAATAATAGAAGGGAGATCAGTAGAATATTATAATAGAAGGGAGATCAGTAGAATAGAGCAAGCAAGGTGTCTTATTGTATACAGGAAGGGGAAATTATAGTCAGGCTATTTGAGGCCCTTCTAGTTTCCCCAGATGTCAAGTTTCATCTAATATTGGGCTTTACATTTAGGCCTTATATCACAACTGATGCTTTGATGCCTTGACATCAGTTTAAACCTTGATGATAATTAAAGTATTTAATGAGCAGAAGTACTTTTCTGGGAAATGAAGCAGGCACTTGACCAGGAGAGAGAGGACTACATAGTGAGATGGTTGTTCACAGTATACCCCTTTATGGCCAATAAAGACAATTAAGGAAAATTTGTGGCACTGGCATAGGGAGGGCATGTCCCCAGGGGGTGTGAATTTAGACTAATCAATGCTTCTGACAATAGTGACACCCAGCATGATGTTTATGCAATATTTTGTGACTTAGGCATTATTTGAGAAGCCTATTATGCTTCAGTTAAATCAGCTGCTTGGTACCTATAGGGGAGGAAGAAATTAGTTAACAACTTTTTTTAAGACCCACCATTGTACACTGAGAAGTAAAATGAGTATCCTAGTCTCTGTCAGTAATGCCTGGAACTCCAAAAGGGATAAGGAATGTCCTGGTGTGGCCTTACTAAATGAGGTCACAGCTGTAACTTTGACTTACAACTTGGATATCTCTGGAGCAAAACAGCCTTGAATTTGTTATCCCAAAGGGGACAAGTCTTAGGCAAAAGCTCATGAGTTTGTAACAATATACCAACAAAGCTATTTCCTGTTCAGGGCATTCTATGTTACAATGACTGTGTCACATTTGGCCAATCTTGCTGATTTTGGGGTCTTTTATCAGAAACATCCTGATTAAAATATGAAAAGCAGCAACTTTCTTCATATTCATCATGAATAATAGTGGCAGTATCAGTTGTAAAGTGTACACAATCCCACTTTTGTTTACTCAGTTGATCCCAAGGGGTTCTAAAAGTAGCCAAGGGGTTTTGGACAGGGATGACCTCCTCAAGCACCATGGTATCTAGCAAAGGACTGAAGACAGGAGAGGCTAACATTCTTTGTTACATACTACCTAATTCTTCAGGGAGTATGTAACAAAGGGCACAGCTTTGACTTGATTCTATAGCAACTAGGCCTCTGTAGTTGTGATAAACTTCTGGGGTGTTGCTTCTATGACTCAAGGCACGGTGGGAAGCTGGATACATAGAATGATAGGCTCAGAGTCTGGGAGAATCTCTACTTCCAGGGAAGCCTAGCAGGTGGACAACAATCTCCATTTTAGTAGTAAATAGTACAATGCTAAGAAAGACAATTTTTTGAATCAGATGCCCATGGGCAATTTATAACCATCATAGGTGGTCCAGAAATAGGAGACATGAGAAAAGATTGCTAAAGCCTTAGTAGTAAAGGGTGTCTGAGAGTACTACCAAGAACGCTTGTTGATTTTACTTTAGACAGATTCTAGAGCTTTGTGTTTGAGTGGCCCTCATAAAATATAGGCAAATTTGCAAGTAACAAATCAGTAAGATTAAATATAATTACAAATGAAGAAAATATTGCCTCTCAAATCCAAAAAGGATTAAAAAGTGTTAGACTTGTTGTATTAACATTGTTGGTGCTGAAAGGGTTGATCGCAGTTTCACAACAGGGTCAAGGTAGAATCAACCCTTGGTTCGCCAATTAATTTTCAGTAATTTGACAGAAATAGTGAGACCTTGCAGTATGTGTGGGACAATGGTAAATCACATTTTCATAAGGTCCTCTGTAAGTTTTTATGTCCTTAGTGAGTATATGAAATGAATTTCCTTCCAGGGGGATAAAATTAGAACAATGTCCTACCTGTGTTCCCAGAGAATGGTGGGTGCAGTTAAGATCTTGTCTGCACCTTAGTACAATAGCAAGGCTTCTAAGATGAACCATGGGTGGCCTGGTAAAGGTGAGTTGTATCCTTTTGAAAAAAAATATAGTGGAGAGGCTATTGAAATAGGCACTAAGCAGAGTCCATTAGCCACATCTATTGTACCAAAAGATTTACAAATTACTGATTGGATAAAATTAGTATTTTGAATAATACTGGATACTAGGTATAGAGACTAAATGGATGGGACCACAGCATTAAGTTTGTAGTAATCTACTGTGAGGCACCATTTATTATGAATAATTGCACTGGTTGGAGGTAAAATGAACCCTGCTGGTCAAGGATAAGCAGCTATGGTGCCTGGTCCATATGATATAAGAAGGGCTGTTTGGCTAGGGGACTTAATCTGCAGGAACAAAGTAGGAAGTACAACTTGTAGTTAGGCAATTTGAGGTACTTTCAGTTTTCCCCAGGTATCAAGGCACACATTATATTGAACCTTAATTTTAGGCATTAAACCATGGTTAAAAATACACCTGAATATAGTATTTGAGATATCATATAGAATTCTTATCCTAGTCATAATGTAATTTTTGTTTCTCAATCCTCTACAGGGGAGTTATGACTAGTTTTTCCTAAAATTAGTTCAGGTGGAACAATGTATTCTTAGTTATTTTTATACAGATATCACTTCCAGTGGTAGTTCCAGATTTTCTATATAGAACAATTACATACGAACAACTTGGTTGTAAAGGTGTTCTACAACAATCATCTAGTGATAGCATTTGCATAAGCAGCAAATGGCTTGATTTTAGAAGAATCATTACTTGGGATAACTTAATGTATGTTAAGGAGTACTGGATATTATAGAGAACCTAAATCATCTACTTGATACTGGTGCCACTTAGATTTCTCATGAATAACAAAGGAAAGAGAAACCTAAGGCTGGTTTGACTTTTCTTATTTCCTTTGTATTGCTTCAAGTTTCAGCATGAAGTGCTTCTTTTCCTGATACTTTTATTTGCTTTTTTCCCCATTGTCATGTCTATTTCCTGTTGCCCTCTATAATTATCCTAATCAGAAGTGACTTGAAATTTAATACTTGAGCTCAAATTCTTTGACTGTCTGTGGGCTCTCAGGTGATCCTTATTACTCACCTTCCCCAGAGGTGATTTCTTACCATTGATCTGATTGTGTCAAAGATGAACACCATCTTATATTATTGCTGTTTATTCTAGCTATATTCTTACAAGATGGACTATGGGAGCAGGACAGTGGTATGGTCTAGATGTAGTCAAAGATAAGATGGCCAATGGAGACCAGAAGTGCTTCCATCTAGAGACCATCCTCAGAGTTTGTACATTCTTCCCCTTTTATTATATTTATATTCAATTAGGATCAGTTTCCAGCTTGTTTTAGTCAGGTGTTTTGTTTTATTTTGTTTTGTTTTGTCACTGTGACCAAAAGAGCTGATGAGAACAATTTTAGAGGAAGAAAAGTTTATTTGGTGCTCAGAGTTTCAGAGGTCTCAGTACAGATGGCCTTCTCTGTGGTGGAGGAAAGAAGATCAAGGCATGGCCACCAGGAAGGAGAAAGAGAAAGAAGAGAGAACAAAGAACTCTGCTCACCAGGGACAAAATATAAACCCTAAAGGCACTCCCCTAGTAACCTACCTCTTCCAGCCACTCCCCACTTACCTACAGTTACCATCCAATTAATTTCTATCAGGGGATTAGCCCACTGATTCAGTTAAGGCTCTCATAACCCAATCATTTCACCTCTGAAAGTTCTTGTGTTGTCTCACACATGAGCTTTTGTGGGATACCTCATATCTAAATCATAACAAAGATGCTTCTTTCGTGTAGTGAATTTAAACAATTTATGTAAGGGTAAACTTTGTTTTAAGGTTCATGAAAGTTGCATCTGTGTTAAAATGGCTTTATATCTAGGATACACCAGTTTTTGGCTCCCATTGTCACAGAGATGTGGCAATCCTCAGGCCAGATTAGTAAATTCCTAGGCCATATTACATCATACTTCAAAGAACAACACATAGCATAGGATCTGAGGGATGTCTGAGTAGGCCTAAGGGCTTTCATTAATTTTCTAGCCATGGTATGTCTCTTACAATATACTACACTGAGGAAAAGGTAAACAGAAGTCCATGAACACTAGAATTTCACACAATTCAACTGATTATGTAGATATAATTATATCCTCACTCTTACCTTACAAATGCAAAAGCAAAAATCAGGTCTTAGACAAAGAAAAGTTAAGTGACTTGCCCAAAATTATAGAATGGTAGAACTTGAATTTGTCTATTTCTAAGTTTGTGTTTTTTTGGCTTCAGAATGCTGATTCCTCACAGTAGGCACATTGTGGGAAAAACCAGGCCAGATTTGATACAGTTCTTTGAGACAAAAAGACCAGTCAGAAGAAATAAAAGTGATTGAAATCATGGGTTAGTTTTCATTGTGTTTTTTTTTATAATGTCTTTTTTGTGTGCCTTGCATGAAGGGGAAGGCCTAGAAAGCTCTTTTGTCTGTTCATTAACTTATCAGCATCAATAGAAACCTTTTTGACCATGACTAGCCAGTCTGTCTCTTACTTCTCTATTGTGTCAAAAACAGCATGACACTGAAAATAAAGAAGGGGGGAAGCTGAATAGGAGACACTTCTTATAGAAGTGCCAGTCTTGTGAATTTTTACACTGATAATAACATTAACTCCTCCATTAACTCCCAACATACATGCTCTCTCTTTCTCTCTCTCTCTCGCTCTCGCTCTCGCTCTCGCTCTCTCTCATACACACACACTCACTTACAGATCCATCCATAAGACTCTACTGTGCCTTATGCCATACAATATAAAGCTAGAGTATTTCAGTAAATGCTTATTAGTAGACAAATGGAAGTCAGGTTGTAATAAAGCACATATTTTGAATTATATGGATTCTCTCTTCCTAAATTCAGATCTTGATTCAAATTATGAGTTCATCATTTTCACATAGATTAACAAATCATAAAACATGCCTCAAAATCATGCTAAAAGATGTGATTAGCTGAGATAACTAGGTTATATGCAATTTTATTCCCCCTAAAACATTTTCAAAGTACACCACTAATTTGAATCATTGAATAACATAATCTGAAAATTAAATCAGACAGTTTCCCAAATCACTATTTTGTCTGATCACTGTGTTTAGTGATACACACAACATTTCTCTAGTAGGTTGAGACATGTCTAATTGTCAGTCACTGTGACTATGTAAAATGTCAAATTTTCTATGAGACCTATGTTTTCTAGTCTTCTCTTAGTTAATATATCAGCAATTTATAAAAGAAATATAATCTAGCATTTTATATTACCCTTTACCTGAGGTCTAACTTATTAAATTCTGGGCTTATAGGTAGTAAGACTCCATAAAGGGTTGTAACAAATTACATATTCATCCAACTAAATATGAGGTAACATGGTAACAATGTTCAGAAACAAATATAATAGTTTTTTAAAATTTAAAAAAAATATGTGCTTTTAACTTGAAAAATAGGTTATGGGAAAAGAAAACTTCCTATTTTTGGTTCATATGCAATCCTACAGTGGAGATAAAACAATATTTTGCCCTGCAGATATGTGTATTCTGTGCTTTATTCTTTCTTAAATAGGCTATGATTCCAGAGGAGTCTGCTCAGGTAATATAGATACCATTGTAGAGTGATATAGCCTATTATTAAATACCAACCTAATAATTCTAAATCATATACATGATTTTGAAGCCAAATAAAGGCCTTTGTTACATGTCTCAAGGTAGTTACAATCTTGAGTACTTTTAGAAACTATTGTCACCAGAATGAGAATCAGCACTTCTTTTTTATTTGCTGTGTTATTTGCTGAATTTAATTATATTTTAAAATATACAGTATTCTCTTCTATTATGAGTAATCAGGGCATGCAAATGTGCAGGCTTCATCTTTACATTTTAATGTGCTTCATTGGAAGATGAGCAATGATTTTTTTTATCTCAAGTATATCTGCCTGGGGGAAAATGTTTGATCTTTGACAATTAAGGGCCTCAGGATTTAGTTATTATATCATTAGATAAGGATAATTTTTATTAACTTATCTCAAATATCAAGGAAAATTGAGATCACACATTTATTTTACAAGTCAATCTATAACGTATAATGCATCTGTATAATTATCTAGCTCCCCCAGAGTCAAACTCTAAACAGGTATTGATTGAGAAAATAAGTCTAAAAACTAAATGCACTATTCTCAATCTAAACTAAATCAGTTCTCTTTATTTTCTATATCTCTTTAGGATCCAAGGCAATATATGATAACTAACTCTTGCTGAACATTTAAATATGCTCTAAGCATTTCATATACACCATATTTAATATAAACATCATTATAAGGAATTTGTAATTCCAATAATTTAATGCCATCCTATAGTTCTCTCTCATCCTCTCACCAAGTGAATAGATTTCTATTGTTTTAATTTTCCAACTTTGCATTTAGTATGTATTTATTTCAGTCACAGTTTGAGTTGGAAACACTGAAACTGGACTATAAGGGTCTAGTTCTTAATAGTTATGGAAATATTTTTACATTAGCTGTTAAATGTCATTGTAGAAATGGAACATGTCTGGAAAATACAGTAAGCATTTTTCAATCCTACATAGTATAAAATAAACATTATTTTCCTCAAAATTAATACTAGGGTTAATTACTCAGGCAATAAAGCGTTTAGATGGAAAAAAACAGTATGAGAAAGGTAATTGATAGATTAATGGAAAAAAGCATTAGAAAATATAATTTTATAGCATGAGGGTTATCTGACGATATCAAGTCCAAAATAGGATTCTTAGCACAGCATGGAATAGAACTGGATGTCTATGATTGGACAGATCAGGAAATGTGGAAGATGACCATGAGAAGAAAAATTAGAGCATTGCTCAAGATAAGCTCCAGAATATTGTGTCTGGTCAGTGCTTTTGACTCACCTGACTTAGCCAGCAAAATTTTTCCAGAGAGTAATGACGAGAGAGGGGGAGGGGGGAAAAGAATAGAAGAGGGGAGGAAGAAAATAGAATATGAATATGAATGGTACAGTAAGAAGATGATGATGTTTTGATATCATATAGATTGGGTTATGAACCTTCCCTCTACCATTTAGCAGTGTGACTAAGTTTTCAAGTTTTCTCATCCTGTTTGTCTATTGAATACTTGATAATGCCTCCTTAGGAGTAGATGAGGATTGTATGAAACACCATTATGCATAGTCCTTAGAAAATAAATAATACATAGTAGTCCCCTCCCAACCCACAAATATCAGATACCCCTATTGAGTTCATAGGTTTACTTTGCTATAGTACTAGAATAACGAGCCAGGAAACATAAGCTTTCTTATCAGCTTATTGCTGGACCTTGGGCAAATACAAAGTTTTCTTGTGTTTTTTAAAGAGGTAGAATCACATTATTTCTAAGAGGTTTCCAAATCTTATACTCCCTAATTCCTCTAAAAAAAAGGAAATTATACTAGATGAACTATCGATCAGACACTGTTCATTTGTTACAGAAAAAACTACATTCTAAAGTGAATATGTGAGTAGAATCATTTTTAAGAGATAAAACTATTGCAATCCACAATAGTCTCTAGAAATTAAAACTGATTTTATTCAAAAACTTATTTTTCTTTTAAAAGTATAGACCTCTTTGTGTAGGTACAATGAAATATTCATTACTGTGACCGTTTTTGTATAAATTCATTTTCAGTTCACTTTTCATTTCAGGATCTCTGCTTGAGTTACAAATATCACAAAGCATAAACATTATTATGGTTTTCTCGTTTTACAGGTAAGTAACTAAATCAGGATGCAAAAAAGTTAAATAAATTACCCAATGCCCACCCATGAGGGATAAAGCTAGAATAGAGCATAGTTATTCTGATGCCATAAATTCCATTTTCCCTGCTGCTTTTCCCTACCATCATTACCTGCTCCCATATTCCTGAAGGACTAATTTGCTTTTGATGAACTCAGACATGTAATTTTTTCTTTGTAATGTGCCGCTTCAATATTTTGAGGGGAAAGGATATCTCCAGTTCAAATTCATGCCAATTGACACCACCTCAAATGAGAAGATCACTTGTACTTTCCCAACATATGTGCTACTTTACTTCCTAGGTGATAGTTTGGTACTTTGGGAAGAAAATTGATCATTTACAGCCACTTAGTAGAATAGCTCAAAACCCTACAGCAATACTTTGTTAAATGGCATCCAGCTCATCTGGATGTGTTGAGTTTCCAGATCATAAACTCCTAAAGGGCAGAGTCTATGAGTATTTGGCTAACTTTCTATCACTTGTGACTGTGGATGCTTAATAAATACTATTTCACAGTAATAATGATGATGACAAGTTAATGCTCCTCAAAGTGCCAACCAACCAGTCAATTTAGTGAAAGTCAAACTGGTCATTTGATGTCATAAAAAATCCAGTTACTTGAATGAATGAATTATTCAAATTGCAGCTGACTGCTTTTATGCTTGTATAGACATAATGTTAAATTTGCTTCCATACTGAGAAGAGTTAAGACAATGATATAGATATTCATCAGTAGTCACTATTATCTCCTTGATCAGAAACTTTGGAAAATTTGAATGAAATTACTGTTGAAACTAACAAAATATAATCATATAACAGCATAAAATACCAAAAATATCAAGAATTCCCTTTATATAGATGGGCTTCCCAAGACATGAATTTATGTTATGATATAGTTAGCAGATAAATTCCCAGGTTTAATTTCTTTATCATGGACTGGTGCAATTAGAACTGGGTATACCAAGCAAAAGGCTTCAATGTGTCATTTCTTTGGCCTACATAACATTCACATTTGTGTCTATATTAGCAAAATAAAGCAGTAAAATAAATCCATTGAAGATACTGAACAATGGCTATTGTCTGTAACAAAATATTGAGGACTATCAGCATTATTTTGATGATTGCTTTAGTGTTCCCCTTTTCTCATATATTTGTATATGTCCAACTTTGAAAAAAAAAAAAGCAAAGTTGGAGGACTTACTACGTGACTTAATGAGTTACCATAAACATACAGTAGTCAGGGAAACTAGTGTTTATGAAAACCCAGACATACAGATCAATAGAATGAAAGAGATTACAGATATAGATTCACAAATTAATAGTCAACTGAATTTTGACAAATTTGACAAGGTAATTCATGTGGAAAGGATAATCTTTTTAACAAATGTGCTGGAAAAATTGGACATATATGCAAAAAGAAAATAAAAATAAATATTCAACTTAATCTTGTCTCACACTATATGTAAAAATTAACAGAAAATATATCACTGACCCAAATATAATAAAATATAAAATTTTAGAAGAAAATAGGAGATAATTTCACCAGCATTTTATTTGAAAAAGATTTCTTAAATACAACAAAAACAAATTAATAAATCAATCTATCAACAAATCAGAGCTAATCAAAAGTTAAAGCTTTTGCTCTTAAAAATACACTGATTCAAATATTAAAAGGTAAGTCAGACTAGGAGAAAATATTTGCAAAGGAAATACTTGACAAAAAATTTCTATCTAGTATAACTAACCTTACAAAATATTTGTTAGGATATAAATAATCCAGTTAAAAATGGGCAACGGAGGGCATGGTATCCCATGTCTATAATCCCAACTATTAGGGAGGTTCTGGAGGATCTCAAGTTTGAAGCCAGCCTCAGCAACTCCAATTTAGTGAAGATCCATCTCAAAATTAAAAAAAAAATAAAAATAAAAAATGAGAGTGGCTGTGGCTTGGGGGTAAAATGCCTCTGTGTTTAATCCCCAGTATCAAAAAAAGGTAAAATATTTGAATGTTAAGGAAAGAAGAAATTAAGGTTGTAAATAAACATATTAAAAGATATTCATTATCAGTAGTTATTGATAAAATGTCAGCGACAACCAATATAAAATAACATGCATACTGGAAAGACTAGAATTTTTTTAAAAATAAGAAACTACCAAGTGTTTGTGAGGATGTGGAAATAAGATCACTCCTAATGGAAGTGCAAAATTATACAATTGCTTCAAAAACCGCAATTTCTTATAATATTAACTCATTCTGTCCCATTGTTAGGAAGCAGTCAGCAATGAGCAGTGAAATGCATGGCAAGGTCACAAGTGTTCTTTAAATTACTTTGGGGTCTTTAAACTACTTTTAATGTGGACAAGAAAGCAAAGGGTGGTAGTTAATTTGTAGAAAATAAACAGAAGCAAAGGAACTAATGGTAAAATATGTCAAAAGAAAAGGACTAATGGGACTACCTCTTGACAGGGTCCATTGATGTTGATGTGAAGCTAGGAATCATGGCTATAGGTGTCTCCATTTGGGAAGAAAAATTCCTTTAGTAGTGCAGGCACACTAAGGTAACTTCTGACCAGCTATTGACCCCAGTGCTCACATTAACATGGAATTGACTTGTAGATGAAGCCCCTCCTAAATAGGATGGCTACCATGACAGTCCAGTGAGGTCCAACTAAGGTCAAAAACTGCTCTGTTCAATGTGAAGGAACACCTGATTGGCAGAGTACAGAAGGTGGTCCCCAGTTCTCCAGATAAATGTCAAACAGTAATAAATTTGGAGACAGCCTTGTCTCCTTTGTCATTCTCTGCACATAGATGGCCCACTTTCTCTCTTGAGAGTGCTCTCAATTGAGCCTCACTTTGCTTTTACTTTCATCTCATTTTCACTTATAATAAAGTTCTCTTGCATGGCTTTTTGTGTCTGACTTTAAGTTTTCTTTCAAATACAAGAACTGAGGTCTAGAATTTCAGCTCCCTGTTTTCCTGTGACACCATCATTCCAGATGTGGAACATGTATAAAAGTTTAAATATAACACAGAGTATATAATTATAGAATATTAAGAATATTACTATAATAAAATAATGTTAATATAATATCTCAGCACTAGGTTATGATTTCCAACTTATTTTAATTCACCTGTGTCAATTTCATTGAGACATTGGCAGAATTGAAAACTTGAAATTTACTGGGTTAATTATACATATATTATATAGGTCATCCATTTCATTTCTTGGTATGTACCCAAGGGCAATGGACACATATTCATGCACAAAGATTTGTATAAAAATGTTCACAGCAACTTTATTTGTAATAATCTCAAACTGGAAACAAGCCATATTTCCATCAATAGGTGAAAAATGAACAAATTTTGATGTATCAATATATAAGGAAACTGTTCCCATGTGGGAGAAGTCTTACTGCTTGTGGTTCCACAAAAATTTGGAAAACAAGTTGGCAAGGAAATAGATTTTTCAAAGACAGCATTGAGGAAAACAGAGGAGAGCTTTCTGTCTTAAATATTCATCTTTGGGGATTCAAGGACACAGAAGCTTTTATAAGACAAAAAAAAAAAAAAGAAGCACAGGAGTAGAACAAAAGCAGGAAATAGGCATATGCAGATTTAGTTAGCCAGAGACTACATAAGTCTCAGCTTCTTTGGTGTCTATCCTCTGCATGAGGAAGGTTTTGTTCTCAACATGAGAAAATTCAGGAACTCTCTGTTTCATCACTACTAAGAAATACACTATTGATATATGTTACAACATGGATGAATCTAAAAATAATTATTCAGTCATACTATAGAGCTATCTGTGTACCCTGTCTATCGTGACACAATTTACAATAGCCAAGTTCTGGAATCAACTGTGGTGCCTGTCAGTGGATGAACAGATCATGAAAATGTGGTAGATACACTCAATGGAATATTATTTAGACATAAATTAGAATAAAATAATGTCATTGGAGGAAAATGAATAGAACTGGAGATCACAATGTTAGGGGAAATAAATCAGAATCAGAAAGATAAGTATCATATATTTTCCCTTTGTGGAATCTGGAGAAGTGACATGAAAGTAGAAGGGAAACTATTACAGAAGGGGAAGGAGATAAAGGAGAGTGGAGAGGGAAAGGGAAGTAAGGTACTGAAGTGTTGGATATAATCAAAGTATGCTATATGCATGTGCTAATATGTTACAATGAAACCCATTATTCTGTACAATTAAAACACACTAATTAAAAAAAAACTATTATGCTGAGTTTAAAAGGCAAGAAAAAGTGAGTACACACTCTAGGATTTCATTTATGTAAAACTTTATAAAATGCAAACTAATATTTAGTGTCAGAAAACAGATCAGTGGCTGCTTGGATAATGATGATTGAATTGGCCAGGGAGAAAGATTACAAATGGGCATCAGAAAATTTGGGGTATAAGGAATATGTTCATTACCTCGATTATGGTGACAGTTTAAATGTATTAAACTCACTTAATTTTATAATTTAAAATTTAGGAGGTATATACATTTTAATTATCTGGGTTTCATGTGTCAATTGAAACCATAGGAAGAATTATAAAATTAGAAGCCAGTGGGGTATAGAAACAAAACCTGATTAAATACAACATGTAACATACAATGAGAAGAATATGAGAATATGAGATTGCAAAGAAGCAGCGAAGAATGTTCAGAGAAGCAGAAAAATAAAATATTGTAGAACCTAAAGGTAAAGAGTGTTTCAGCAAGGGTTGAATAGTTTGTCAGCAGTAAACATTGCTGCCCACAGGTCAAATAAAATGGGAACTGCAAAGTTTATTTTGTTTAGTGATAATGTTGACCTTAGGCAGATTTTGTTTTTCAGAGGGATGGGATAGAAAGCTAAATTGCAATGGGTCAATAGGACATAAAAAAATGTCAGTAGTGAAAAGGGCAACTGTAAAAGACTTTTGCCTCAGAAGTGTAGAAAATAGAGATATACAAATTGAGTATCCCTTGTATGAAATGCTTGGGAGAGGAAGATGTTTCAGATTTCAGAGTTCTTTGGATTTTAGGATATTTGCAGAGACTACAGGTTGACCACTTTTAATCTGAAAATCACAAATCTTTAGGATTTCAGAGCATTTCAGATTTGGGATTAGGAATGCTGAATTATAGAAAGAAGTTGCATGAAGACAGAGAAGAGTTACAGGAGGATTTTTTTTTAATTGAGAAAAATGTTAGAACATTTATAAGAGTATTGCTAAAGCTGGCCTATGAGAGTCAATTGTTAAATTTTCAGGAATTTTGCAAACTACAAAGCAGGTATTAAAAAGTAAATTATATAAACTTAGAATTTAGTAAACTACACTAAAACCATAACAATAAATATACAAAACTCACCATTTAATTATTTAACTACTATATCCTTGCCACTATGTCAACAGTATCTGTAAGTAGGGATATTATATACTGCCCATCTCTTTCTCAACTCTGGGTTCATATTGTTAGCTTGAAATTGGCAATGGTAGGAGTTTGTACAACACAGAAAATAGCAAATAAAGGTTTCATTTTCAAATATGCACTTGATTTTTCAAAGTTTTGTTGTTGTTAACTGTCCAAAAGTAAAGTGATAAAGAAAATCTTAACATATATATTAAACTTTAAAATTCTTGTGTCTGTGACCACTGCATTGCAACTAGCACAAAAATATGAGGAAATAGTCTTCCAGTATTTGAAAGCTATTTTGCAATTCCACAAAAAGTTTACTCACGTCATTGATAAACCTGTTATGATATAGTCTTTTTTATTTTTCACTTTTATCTTACTCATTACTGAAAACTAAAATATCAGTCAACATTCCTATAAGAACTACTATCATTTGTCAAGTACAACTACAGGTTAGCTATGAATATACAACTTTTCCAAAAACAATGAAAGAATTTAGTTAGAATCAATATGGAATTCATGCCAAAAAGTCTAGTATATTTTATTATTTGTAAATTGTATGTTATACATCTTCAAAGAGGTAAAACATATAATAAATTATGTGCACATATGCATACTTGCATTTTTCCAGAATCTAATTATTAAACATTTACCACTAGAGTTAGACTTGAATAAAATCATGATAAAACAGATAATCTAAAGAAAAATGTCTACATACATATATATATAAAATATTAAATGTTTTTGGTATTGGACATGATGCATTTATTTATTTTTTATCCAATGCTGAGGATCAAACCTAGTGCCTCACACATGCTAGGCAAGTGCCCTACCACTGACATAAAATTCCAGCCCCTATCTACATTTTTTTAGTTTTTTATTTTTCTTTATTTTTTAAAAAATCTAAATGACATTTGGGCTAATAAAACACACACACACATATGCATATAGATACACTTTTTGATAACAAAAGTTTTCATGTTAGGCATGGAGGAAACTGGAGCCCATATGAGTGGAGATGGATGGATGGATGGGCTTTGAACAGATGAACAGAAGTAGCCATATTTCTGATAGAGGAACCAAACAGAGATAGTATAGGGTGAAACTGATTATGTGTACCCTTGAATATGAGGGAAAAGTAACTATCTACATTTTTTGAATAACTGTTCTCTGAAGATGTAAAATAGACCTTGAAACATGGACAAATGAATGCAGCACTGTAGCAAAAGCCATAATATAGAAAAAAATATTTTTATGTGTGGCATCCAATAAAGTAAGGGACACAATGGTCAAATTCAGAAATAGTGAGTTTACAAAACTGAATTAATAAGTAGATTAATATGAAACCATGATTAAAACTAAAGTAGTCCAATTGTCATCCAATTAAGACAATATAAATAGAAACTTCATGTGTTGGTGTACTAAATGTTTCAAATATATTGCTATTTAAATATTTAAAAAATCTTTATATAATAGTGTATTATAATTATTATTGTTACTGCCATAATTATGAGAAAAGAAAAATGAGACTAAAGGAAGTTTATTAACTTGTATAAGTTTATAAAGCTACTTAATGCAGGAACATGCATTTAAACTTTGAACAAGCAAGTTCTTTTGACTTTAGAAGTCAAGTTACTGATTTATCTAACTACCATATACCATTGTCTCTCTCCAACTAGTCTTATGTTGTTAAATTTTCCTGAGGTTATTATACATGGCCTCCCCAATAGAACATTAACTCCTATGAAGAAAGGGATCTTTAATACTAATCATTGAGTTTAAGGGTATATGAACTTAAATCCATGAAAGACTGAATTATTTAAATGAAAAACAAAATTTACTTGCTGAATATCACGGTCAGAGTTGATATGAGATTACAGATTAAAAATCTGTATTAAAAATCCAAATACAGAATATAACCAAAGAAAGAAAATAATAGGTTTCTGTTCTCAAGATTATTCAGATATCATAGTGTTAAACTAGTAGAATAATAGTTTGTCCTTCCTTCATATAAACTCCCTAAGTAATTTATTTAATTGCTTAAATTTCAAAGCTAATTCATATATATATATATATATATATATATATATATATATATATATATAT
>NW_026000283.1:12750426-12765819 GCF_001458135.2 Marmota marmota marmota | reverse complement strand
ATATAAATCAATGTCAACATTTTAGAAGACAATCAGTCTCTATGAAATTTTACAAAGCATGTGTCCTTGGACTCAAGAGAAATTTATCATTCAAAATCTCACAAGTACACAGCATTATTTTTGCACAGTTAGTGATAAATGTCCATCACTATCAGAATGACTAAATTAATCATGGTTCAATTATACAATGGAACACTATACAACTACTAAAGTGGGTTTTAACAATATATCTTTATATAATGTCAGGAAGGATTGTTGTTAAGCAAATAAAACAATTTATAACACAAAATGCACATTAGTTTCCCAGTTGGAGAAATAAACAAGAGACATGGAGATTAGATAACTTAGATGGATACAGGTGCTTATAGATGCATAGAACCCTTTTGAAAGCATACATACATGCTAAAGTACGGGACTTTAGAAAAAAGTGTGGACTGAAATTTGGGACTATAATTACTTTTTACTTTGTTGCCTGATACATATTCTTGAAAGGAAAAAAAAAATGGGCATTTGCTTATTTTACCACGTATTGAACCCAGGGGTGCTTTACCATTGAGCTACATCCCCAGCCCTCTTTTAATTTTGAAATTTCAGACAAGGTCTCACTAAGTTGCTTAAGGCCTACCTAAGTTGTTGAGGCTGACATCCAATTTGAGATAGTCCTGCCTCAGCCTTCAGAGTCAGTGGGATTACAGGTGTGAGCCACTGAACCTGGGTATATTTAAAAAAAAAAAATGCTTGCCTCGGCATTGTAATTTTGCCACTGCTAGTATCAATGGATATGGAGTCAGTGATCAAATATTTGGGTAGATTTGGTATACAAGCAAGCCCTCAGTTTACTCTTTTGTCTATAGAGCTAGATTAATATACAAAGTGAGGCTAAATACTATGTCACAGGCCTCAGAATGTGCTTGATATTTCAAGATGAAAAGAGCTCTGTCTGAATCCTAATATAGAGTGTAGAAGATAAAGCATATTATAATGCCATTAAATCTTTACATTTCCATAATGAAATGGCAATTATCTTCCAGAAGCATGTGAAAAGGTGAGGGAAAATCATAAATACATTCTTAAACTTACAAAAATATGTATTACTCTTCAAACACTATCATTTCCAATTTTGCAATGGTTAGTGTACAAAATGAGAGTCAGAATAAATGTTTCTGACATATCTTGACAATATTTTCAATGCATGTAAGCAGGCAGAAAAATAGCATCCTAGCAAAAGAGTTTCAAGTATCATGTAGACTACCCAGTGACATATATAAAGTCATTTTTAGATATGATTTTTCTTGTTCTAATATACAGTCTCATAGTAATGGTAAAAATTGACCCCCATCTTAATATTGATTTCATGGTCTTTTAATTAAATCATGTTTGAGGAAAGAACTCAGTTCCCTAGGCATGTAAGTCATATCTGGGGAAATGAAGATAATTATGCTCTTGATTTAATACTGTCTTCTAGTTGATTGATGCTCTTTTTCCTGAACATTTTTGGTGGGAAACTAATGCAAGAGAGGGAAAATGTGGTTATCAAGGAAAAGTGACATTAAAGATTGAAAGGAGAGTGATTTAAAAAGAGGCAGAGTTATGAAATATACTCAGACATGGGAGAAACTACTTGTAAGAGACTATTTACTGATGCCATTTCAAAAACAGATCTTTAACTAATAAGCTGGTTTTTCCAAAATGGATGAACAGGTTATCTCTTGCTTTTCTTTAATAATTTATGGTATATGGTTTCCAAAATGGCCCCAAAGATTCCAGCCTCCTGGAGTTAACACTTGTGTGAAATTTCTTTTCTTTCAGTGTGGAGTGTACCTACTGACTTATTTATAACAAATAGAATACAACAAAAGTGATAAAAGTTATAAAATGTTACTTCTCGGGATTAGATTATTAAGGACTCTGATTTCCAGTTTGCATGTCCTCTTTCATCCTTTCTCACTCTCTTTAATTGTCTTTCTTGAATCCATTGCTCTGAGGGAAGCCTGTTGTCATGTTGTACCTCTGTGGAGAGGTTCAAGTGGCAAATAACTGATATCTCTGGTCCAAAGCCATTTGTACAAGTGATCTGGAAGTGAATATTATAAGGCCTGTCAAACTCCACACCTAAATGAACTTAAAATCAAATCTTTCCCCATTGGAGCATGTTAGCAACCCTAGGTAACTAGGGTAACATGTTAGTGACTCTAGGTAAGCTAGGACCAGATTGCTGATCCTCAAAATTTGTAAAGTAAATGCTTATTGTTTTAAACAACTAAGCTTTAAGGTAACTTTTTGATGCAGCAATAATAATATAGCACTGATTTTTTTCTTAAAGATTATGATTACTTTGAATGTTTACAAATCATTCCATTTTAGTACTGGGGATTAAACCCAGAGGCACTTTACAACTGAACTACCTCCCTGGTCCATTTTTATTTTTTATTTGTGACAGGGTCTCACTGAGTTGCCTAGACAGGCCTTGAACTTGCAATCCTCCTACCTTAGCTCTCTTGAGTAGCTGGAATTACAGGCCTGTGCCACCACACCCAGCACAAATCATCTCATTTTACAAGTCTGAAGGGAGTAAGCACTCTCTAATGTGTAGCATGGTAATTATAGTTAATGAAACTATATTGCATTATTGAAATGTACCAAGAAAGCAGATTTTAATCATTCTTACTATAGAAAATTGTAACTCTGGATAAAAGAGAAGATGGTGGATTACAGGAAAGATGCGCTTCCCAGAAGTTTCGAAACACCGGATTTACAAAGTGGGAAGACTGCTTCTCAACAAGGTGGCAATTACTGTTATAGATGTAAAAGTAGACACTGGGAATTTTTCTGAAGGATGCACATCTGTTACTAACACTACTGCTATTCCTGGTACCCCTTTCTTTAAAAGGAGATGGAAAGTGATTGGAACACTTCAAATTTACCTAGTGGAGATTTTGCAGAAAAGTAATACTCACAAATTAGCCAGTAACAGTAAATCTCACCCCACACATGATCTTGCTCCATCCAAGCCTCAATAATATGTCAACACATAGAATATGGGAGACAGAAACCTAAACCCACAACCTGACTCCAAGAAGGAACACTCATGTCCCTTCCTGGACATCTATTCACACATCAAAAGTAGAAGTCTCAGAACAAAAATGATACCTATACACAAAAGGAAATGTGTATAAAAGAGAAAGAGGAATACATCAAGTGATGTGCAAGTCCAAGACCTATAAAAACTGAGAAAATAGGCAAACAAATCTTCCCCTAAAATTTGCACTCCCTCAATAAAGGATCCCACAGATATGGAAGAGGAAGAAATTCTAGAGAAGGATTATTTTTTTTTTTAAAAAAACCCTGATTTTTAAAATGTTCAATGCAGTAGTTATTAAAAAATGTTCAATGAACTAAAAAGAAGATATAATGAATGGATTAAGAGAGAAAATATAGAGGATAAAAGATCATTTCAATAAAGAGATAGAGATATTGAAAAGAAACCAATCAGAATTCCTGTAAATGAAAGACATAATCAAAATTAAAATTCACTTGAAAGCATCACCAACAGATTAGACTGCATATTAAATGGAACTCCAGGACTAGAAGACAAAACTTCAGATCTTGTAGGTGGGGTATATGATCTTGAATACTCAGTATGCAATAAAGCAGAAAAAAAAAACATGATCAGAATATACAAGAAATCCGGGACATCATCAAGAGAACACGCCTGAGAGTCATTGTGATAGAAGAAAGAATAGAGATACAGTCTAGTGATATCAAGAACATTTTTATGAGATAGTAACAGACAATTTCACCACATCAGAAATGAGTAGACATTAACATATAGGATGCATATAGGAACCCAAATAGAAAAAATAGAAGAGAAATTCAAAGATTTATCATAATATAAATACCTAACAAAAATAAGAAGGAATATTACAAGCAGTTAGAGGGAAAAAACACATAAGGTCATACTTAGAGGCAAACCAATAAGCCTCACTTCTGACTTCTCAATTCAGACCCTAAAATCAAGGAAGACATGGACTGAGATATTCCAAGCCCTAAAAAATAATTGTCAGCCAAGATTGCTATATCCAGCAAAGCTCTTTTTTGAAACTGGCAAGGAAATAAAAACTTTTCTTGACAAGAATAAACTATAACAATTCATGACCACCAAACCAGAACTACAAAGAATACTCAAATAGAAACTGTACATGGAAAAACCAAGAATGAAAACCCCAAAGCTCCCAAATAGGTGAAAATCACCAGAAGATTAACCAACTAAACTAAAACCAAAACAGAATTAAATATAGAAAAAAAATAAAAATGGCAGAAACTAAAAATACACACATATATAACACTAAATAAAAATTATCTCAACTCTCCAATTAAAATATACAGCTTAGGGGGGTTGTGGCTTAGCAGTAGAGTATTCATCTAGCACTTGTAAGGCTCTGGGTTCGATCCTCAGACCACATAAAAATAAATAAATAAAATAAAGTTATTGTGTCCAAGTACAACAAAAAATAAATATTTTAAAAATATACAGCTTAGCAGAATGGATCAAAAAACAAAATAAAAATATATGCTATTTGTAAGAGACTCATCTCATTGGAAAATATACCCAAAGGCTAAAGGTAAAAGAATGGAAAAAATGTTACAGGCCAATGNCCTGAGGCTTAGCATAGATTGCTTTATTTCAAGCCAAAAATAATAATAATCAAGATAGACAAAGAAGGCAACTATATCTGGTAAGGGAATAATCCAAAAGGAAGATAAATATATATTCCCCAAATGTTAGCGCATTCAAAACACACACACACACACACACACACACACACACATATATGCACATGCGCGCGCATGCAGACACGCGCGCACGCAGACACGGACGCACGCACACATCAAGAATATAATACACTTTAATCAAGTGGGTTTCATCCCAAGGATGAAAGGTTGGTTCAACATACACAAATCAAAAAATGTAGTTGACCACTTCAATAGAACCAAGAACAAAAATCATATGATCTTCTCAAAAGATGGATAAATGACCTTTGATAAAATCCAGTACTCATTCATGTTTAAAATGCTGGAGAAACTATGGATAGAAGAAAACTACTTAAACATTATAAAGGCTATATAGGAAAAACAGGAACAAGATTAGGATGTCTACTCACCATTTTTATTCACTATAGTTCTCAAAACTCCTAGCCAGATCAATTAGGCAAGAAAAAGAAATTAAAGGGATACAAATAGGAAAAGAAGCAGTCAAACTATCCTTACTGATAACATAATCATAAATGAAGAAGAACTCCCCCCCCAAAAAAAACCCCTCTACCAGAAGACGTTTAGACTCTTAAAAGAATTCAGCAAGACAGCAAGATACAAAATCAATACTCATAAATCAATAGCTTTCCTATACTACAATAGTGATTCTGCTGAGAAAGAAGTCAGGAAAGTGAGTCATTTCAAAATACCCTCAAAAAATACTTGGCAATTAATCTAACCAAAGAGTGAATAAATTCTACAATGAGGATCATGGAACACTGAAGAAAGAAATTGGAGAAGACCTTCAAAGATGGAAAGATCTTAATGATCTTGGATATTTAGAATTGATGTTAAAATGGACATACAACAAAATCAATCAACAGATTAAATGTAATCCTCATTAAAAACCAATGATATTATTCACAGAACTAGAAATAGGGATTCTTAAATTCATTTGGAAGATTATGAGACCCAGATTAGCCAAAGCAATAATGAGCAAGAAAACTGATAAAGTATCACAATACCTGATCTTAAACTGTACTATAGAGCTAGAGTAACAAAACCAGCATAATACTGGCATCAAAATAGACATGAAGACTAATGGAATAGAAGATACAGAGATAAAACCAAAATCCATGTGGTATTTGACAGAGTTGTCAAAGATACAGCCTTTTTAAGAAATAATACTGAGAAAACTGGATATTCATATGTAGAAGAATGAAACTAGATATTTAGATATCTCTCACCCTGAACATATGTCAAATCAAAATGGATCAAAGAATTAGAAATTAGACCAGAAATCTGATAACTGCTAGAAGAAAACACAGGGTCATCATATTGGTGCTGGCATTAACTTTCTTAACAAGACCCCTAAAGCTCAAGAAATAAAACCAAGAATCAATAAGTAGGATGTCATCAAATTTCAAAAAAAACCACTTTTGTACAACAAAGAAAATTATTATGTTCATGAAGACAGAGTCTAAGGAATGGGAGAATTTCTTTGCCAGTCACTCCTCTAACACGAGATTAATACCTACAATTAAAACAAAAAATAACTTAAAACACTTAACACCAAAAAAAAAAAAACCTTAATCAATAAATGGGCAAAGGCACTAAATAGACATTTTTCAAAATAAGAAATGCAAATGGCTAACAAATATATGAAAATAATTCAACACCTCTAGCCATTAGGGAAATACAAATCAAAACTACATTAAGACTTTATCTCAATCCAATCAGAATGGCAGGATCAAGAACACAAATAATTAACAAAACTCCTATAGCACAAGAAATAAAATCAAGAATCAATAAATGGGGTAGGTTCAAACTGAAAAACTTCTTCTTAACAAAAGAGACAATCAGTGAGGTGAATAGAGAGCCTACATCTTGGGAGCAAATTTTTACCACATGCACATCAGATAGAGAACTAATCTCTAGGATATATAAATAACTAAAAAACTTAACATCAAACAAACAAACCACCCAATCAATAAATGGGCCAAGGAAATGAACAGATACTTCCCAAAAGATATTCAATCAGTCAACAAATATATGAAAACATGTTCAACATCTCTAGACATTAGAGAAATGCAAATCAAAACTACTCTAAGATTTCATCTTAGAGTAGGAATGGCATTTTTTAGGATGTATACTATAACCTCAAATATGATAATTAGGTCATAATGGAAGTGTGGAAACTATTATATAAACCGTAATGAGTTCTTATTGTAGGATGACCACTATTCAAAGTTTTTATCACATGTATTATCATATTTAATCCTCACAAAAAAGGTAATTAATAGATAGTTTTCTACTCCCATATTACCCATGAAAAAATTGAGGCATGGGGGAGGTGCTAAGCAACTTATCCAAAATCACACAACAAGAAGATTCAAACTCAGATATTCAAAATCCAGAGCCCACTCTGTCAACCACAATAGCATAACACCTTTTCTATAAACCCCATGTTCAATTTAGGGCTTCCATTATGTGTATATACTGTTATGCTTCATAGAGACATTAAAAAGACAAAATTTAGATGATATATGTACAGGTTAAAAAATATCAATGTTAACTTTTGGTGACTAGGTATGCCCTGAAAATACTATAATTTGACTCTAGAGAAGGCATACCTAATTTAATCCTAATTCATCCAATAGCTATTTGTATAATTTGTATAATTACTTAACCTCTCTTAGATTCATCCTATCAAATGTAAAACAGTGGCCACATTTGTCCCCACTTCATAAGGTCTTAATATAAGCATTAACTGATATAAGACATTGAAGAACATGGAATGTATCTTAGAGGCAGTTAGTGATTAATGAATATTAACTATTATGACAAGGTACATATTACTAGACAGAAAACAGAACGAAATATAACAGGGAGTTTGAGTCTTCTCTTCAGAGAAGAGTTATTCATATAAGTGGAGAAAGTAAGACTAACAGAGAAAGTGGAAGAAGGTATGATGCATTGGTAATCTATAAAATGTCAAAAAATTAGATATTTGTACAAATTATTTTAATTTATTCTCATAGCAGAGTGAGTAAATAGCATTCCTGTTTTACAAATTAGGAAACTTTAAGGAATTTATCTGTAGTTTAAAAACTGATGAGGTACTTAACCACTGAGCCACATCCCTGGTCTGACTTTATTTTTATTTTGAGTCAGGGTTTCCCCAAGATACTTAGGGCCTTGCTAAATTGCTGTGGCTGCCTTTGAATTTATGATCCTCCTGCCTCAGACTCCCTAGTCCCTGGGATTACAGGCATGCACCCTGTGCCTGGAAGGAAATAAATTGTTTAGTATACAGAAGAGCTGAGTAAGTGGTATCTGCCTGATCTAGAGGATTCAAAGAACAGAGTAGAACTGAGAAGTCAAATCATGAAAATATGAGGTAAGATTCATCAGAAAGTGTCTTAGATGCAGCATCTGAATTGTGACCTGGAAAGTTACCTAATTGTAGCCCAGGATTACTCATTCTATGAGATTATTTTCTTGTATTCTTAACTATTCCTGTTGGCCTAATATTATGGTAGGAAACATCAGGCAGTTATGGTGTTAGGGGTAGAGGGGCTGTATTTATAAGACTACATAACCTGTAAAGGAGCCTCGGGCCCTATTTGAGCCATTGGGTAGCAAAAGGAAAGTAATACAGGTTTCACACAATTTATTCCTTACTTTTTTGATTTTTTCACACAATTTATTCCTTACTTTTTTGAGTAATTTAGAGAACTGTTTTGTTCATCTCTAATTTTACAATTCAATTGTCTAAATGAAATTACAATAACATAAGGCTCCATATAAATGATATTACACTCGTATTAGACAAATAACTCTAATGAGATGAGTTTTTTTTTATAAAGCCTCTAAGGATTTTATTTTCTATTTTAGAGAAAATGTTTGATCAGAAGAGATTTTAACTCTGGATTTTGAATAACCAATAACAATGTCACTTTAGTTGTAAAATATTCTTTTATTGTCTGAGAAAATTTCAAGTCATATAGGAGAATATCATCTATAATGTAATTAATATTTAGGAAAAATATATTTATTCATTATTAGCTTTGATATATAATATCACTATAATAAGTAATTCTTAATTGTATTGCAATATGGTAGCTTCATTTATTCAAAGGCATTTTCCAGCTGTTACTATAGCATACTCAAAATAGTTAGAAGCCATACCAGTGTGGGAGAGGGTGAGAAACAGATTCAGGTAGTAAAAGAGATATTTCAATGCTAGTGGGGGTGTTTTGGTTGGCATGCCATGCAAACTCACAAAAGCCTAAGTAGAAAGATTTTATTATAAAGATTCACTTCTTTTTTCCAGACCTCAAGTACAGAAATACCATCAGGTCCCATGAGGTACTGGAAGCATGAACTGAAGAATAGTTTAAAACTATTCATTTTTTATGTTTGTCTCACATTTTTGTTGTGGTATCATGATCTTGTGTCTGCTTTACTTTTTTTTTTTCATTTTTATCTCTCTACAGATTGTCTATCACTCCTTATCTGTACACATGGCATAAGAAGGCTACCACAACTTTCAAATCTTTTTTGTGTTCCTTGAGGAGATTAAATTTACTTTAGACCTACTAGATTTGCTACTAAACCATAATGGCCATAAAATTACCCAAAATAACAGAAAGAAGAGAATTATTCTTATTATGTAGCTTTATAATAATTTACTATTGGGACTACATACATAGTCCCTCCTCCTACAATTTCTACCATTACAGAGGCAGAGGGCTTTTATCTACATTCAAATAGATAAAATTATAATCAAAAGCTGAATATTGTGATATTTCTATGACTTAAAAAATATATTGGAAATAAAGAAAAAGATATAAGGGTTTTCATAGTGGAATAAACAAATGTTCTACTGAAAAAAAAAGAAGCAATATTGACTTGTAATAATATCCACTAGTCTAGTTCTTCTGATATCAAACATAACCTGGAGAGAGATGGCTGAGCTGGGGTTGTATCTCAGTGATAGAGAACTTGCCTACCATGTATAAGGCACTAGGTTCAATTCTCAGCACTACATAAAAATAAATAAATGAAATAAAGGTATTGTGTCAATCTACAACTAAAAAATATTTTAGAAAACCATAGATGGCTGAGCCCTACTTGCAGAATTTCTGAGTTAATAGGTAAGGGGCAGAACATAAGAATTGCATTTCCAACAATTTTCTTGGGGGTGCCACTGGAGACCATTCATGTTAAGAAAAATAAGCCAGACTCAGAAAGACAAGTACTGTATGTTTTCTGTCATGTGTATAAGCTACAGGGAACAAAACAGAGGACATCACAAATATAGAAGAGAGAAAATTAGTGTAGAGAACAGGAATCAGGTAGAGGGTTGAAGGGAGGGGTGAGGGGGTAAGGGGAGGAACTGAGGAATGAAATTAATCTTACTAGGTTATATGCATGTATGATTATGCTATAATAAAACCCACTATTCTGTATAATTGATATGCATCAATAAAAACACAAAGGGAAAATACAGTTACATAGGAAGAATCAGTTCTAATGTTCTATATGTTGGGAGTCTCCCTGAGAACTCCCCGGGCCTTTCAAACATGGTGGTGGGCAAATTGCCATTGGGCAACTAGAACTCCCCGGGCCTTTCAGATAAGGAGCCCCTAATGCAACATGGCGATGGGCAAGTTGCCAGTGGGCAGATAACAACTTGTTTTGAAAACCTTCTAATTGGCCCTCCCTTCTTCCGTACACGTGGACAGTTCGTGCCCCTCATGAATCTTATGCAGGGCAGACGTGCGTGCACCATAGGTGATGACCTGACATTTACTATGATTGGCCCAGGGAGCTTCCTGGTTTAAGATAAGTGACTCTCACTTTCTATATAAGCTAGAACCAGCTTGCAGTAAAGTGCTTCATCTTTGTCACTGCTATCTGTGTGTGTGCATTTTAATCTCCGACGACGAACCTTGGCCTTTCACTATAGAACATTAGGGTAACTATAGACAATAATAATTTATGATATACTTCAAAATAACTAGAAGAGTATGATGGTCCCCAATACATAAAAATGATAAATGTTTCAGGAAATGAGAATGCTAATCACCACGATTTTATCATTATACATTATACATATACATCAAAGTATTATATTGTACTACATAAATATGTACAAATATATGTCAATTAAAATTCAAAAGTGTTTAACATATTTGACATTATTATATTTGGCTGAACACAAATTGAGTTTCAGGTTTAGCTTATGCTTAACTTAGTAAAAGATACTTTTTCCTCTGCTGGAATCAGGCAGGCTGACACTAATACAGGAAGGCCTAAGGTAGGAGGGACAATGAAAGCACCCAGAGCTTGACTGTTTTTTTTATAATATTGACTTTTAATCCACTAGATATCTGCAAACATTAGGCTGTCTCATGATTCCTTTGTGAACTAGGTTTTGCTAGGTATTCCTGCTGTTGCCAAAAATAAGGAAAATATAAACAAGGACAAAGCAAATGAATGAAATCTGTCTTGACAAGATATGGTATTATAGATTAGATTGTGATCTACTGAATAACACTGGGGTATTAAAATGGAAAAGCAAACAAACATTCAGGGGGTGAAAAGATTAAAATATGTACAGTCTCATAGGCACTATTTTACAGAAATATTAAGAGTTAACTAGTCGTCATCATCTTTTCAGGAGAATATTCTTGTGACAAATAATAAAGAATTCGAAATAACAATAACAAAATATGTTTTATAAAAATATTTTAAAGCCACCCTGATAAATGTATTTATTGAAGTGTTCAGTTTGGAAAAATCTCTTCCATATACTATATGTCCTGGTCTCATATGTGTTAATATAACCAAGTTCAAACAAGCTATACCTATGGACATATGACATTACGTATTTGTCAATATTCATGGAAGTTTATAGCATAAATAGATAATCTTAATATATGTAAATTGAAAATAAATTATATAAGAGGTTAGGGGAGCACAGGATGGACTTTAGACTGTGAAAAATAATGTAACTCTATTTTAGACAAGTGATCCTCCCACCTCAGCCTCATGAGTAGCTGGGACTACAGGCATGCATTACCACATTGGTTTTAAGTATTTCAAATTTATGCAACAACTTTACTGATTGGGTGGAATAGGGGAATGCTGATATAAGTAATTTGGGAAGTGAGTAGTAACTGTAATACTAAAAGAAAATATAACTGAAAATAAGCACTTCCACTAGTTGATAAAATTGCTTCCTGTGGGAATACAGGCTAACAATTCTGAAACCATTATAAATGTACACTGGAATTTAATAATAAAATACATGATGGCAAATGGTGGGAGCCAGGCTTCTTGCTGTTGGAACAGGAGGTTGCTGACAAGCAATGGGAGATAGTAGAAATGATCCATGTGATAATGGATCAGAGTTGGAAACATTAATTTTAACTCATGTTTAGCTTAATATAGATAGAGTTATGGGTATGTGTATATATACAATACACAGTTTTTTCTGTCAACTGAGGAGGTGTAGGAGCAATGACACCATATTAGCAGTGAGAATACCTAGCACACAGTTCTTGACTTACCATTTTTAATAAAAAGGAACCAAGGCTACTTGGATATATGGATGATTCTAAGAATGGTGCAGGTAGTACACAATATGACTGCACAATACCTTGTAGTACCAAATCATTAAAGAAATTACAAAAAATAGACTAATTTCAGTATCCAACTGAAAAAGTTAATAGCCAAAGCTGGAAAAATTGTGTAATAAAATAATATTAAATTAAAGCCCCAAAAATAAATGGGGAGAAGAAAACAAACATTCCATGAAAAATAATCTGAAACACTTTATGTAGATACTCTGACCTCAAGATGCGTATCTCCAATCTTTATACATAGACTACACAGAGTATGGATAGGAGGAAAAATAGCATATTTACAGTGGAGAAAGCAACCTCATCCAGATAATAAAGATGAACATCATTAGTAGCAAGTCAACAGAATAACATATATCTTTGATTTGGAGTGATGAGAATGGCACTTTACCTCCATGTTCTTCCTCCCTGAAGCGCCAGTTTAATAATGATAAAAACATCAGAAAAATTCCAATTGAGGGAAATTTTACAAATATTTTAATCAGTACTTCTCATTACTCTCAACATGATCAAAAAAAAAAAAAAAAGAAAGAAAAGTTTCAGAAATTGTCACAGCCTAAAAGAACCTAAGTAGATACCTTAGTTTATACATAGTTTGTCCCCCAGTGTTCATATACAGGAAACTTGGTCTCCAGTGTGGCAATGTTGAGGTGGTGGAAACCTTAAAAGGTGTGACTCACTACAAGATAACTAGATCATGGGGTTTGACCTCAAGAATGAATTTATTCTCTTTATCTGGAGTGGGTCAGGTCTAGTAGGAGAAGATTAGTTCCCAAGAGAACAGGTTGTCATGAAGAGCAAGCCTGGAGGTGCTGGGGTTGTGGCTCAGTGGTAGAGTACTCACCTAACATGCGTGAGGCCCTGGGTTTGATCTTCAGCACCACATAAAAATAAATAAATAAAATAAAGGTATTGTGTCTATCTACAACTAAAACAAAATTTTTTAAATTGCAAAAACAAGCAAAATTGTAAGATAATCCAAAAAAATAACAACAAAACAGATGTAAATTACTTCTTGTCTATCCCTATCCAACAGATGTGAAAAACTCTGACTAGTAAAGTAAAATGTCACATAAGTAATAGGTGAACCATGATTCGAATATAAACCTTGTAATGGCAAGTTCATTTTCTCCAATCTCTGATAATATATGATTCACACAGCATATTACCTGAGTATAAAAATGTATACTCTGGCACTGAAACCAAATTTTAAAATGACAAGGAAAATATCTCTGGAAATTGGACTCCCTCTGTTCTGACTCTTTTTGATTTTCTCATGAGTTGACTATCACCTAATGTGATCATAACAATTATGAAAAATAGTTCAGGCAAGATCTTGAACATAAGGGATAAACTAGTGTCCTGGTAGTTACTGAAGCTAGGAGGAAGATCAGTGTGAATGGCAGTATCTCTATTTGATTCTGAACCTCAGATTTTTACATCTGTGTGATTCTTATTCTTCAACTTCCTAGTGTCTAGTTTTCCCCTATAGCTGTGAACCAGGCTGAACCATCAAGCAGGATCTAAAAGGCTAATGTTGAAGATCCTGACAGTACAGATGGTGAGGGAGGCTTGTGATTAAATCATTTGGTGAAGTGTTGCTTTCATGCATTGAGAGGTAAGAAAGTGCTAATTTTCCATAATCTCAGAAAATTTGGAAGTGTCTTTATTCTGTAATGCCTGACAGAGATACCTACAGAGCATTAATAACCTATTCCAGTTGCAATTATTTGCTTTGGATGAACTTTGATGCCAAATTTTCATAGAAATACTCATGCATATTCAATAAAATTATATTCTTTTTAAATTTTTTTTATTTGTCAGTGGATCTTTATTTTATTTATTGATCCGTGGTGCTGAGGATCAAACCCAGTGCTTCACACATGCTAGGCAAGCACTCTGCCACTGAGCCACAACCCCAGCCCAATATAAAATTACATTCTTAATTATCCTTAGGTCATTCATTCTGGAACATTACAAATTTTATTTAAAATTAAGCTTATAGAAAAAACAAACCAATTCCAATCACAAAAGTTTTTCCATTTATCCAGGGTAATTTTACATATACACACACACATATGTACATATACACACACACATATATAGAGGAATGCAAGGATTTGAAAACACATGTAATATGGCTTAGAGATTCATTGTTCATATCAATGTAGGCAAGGGTTTTGGTACATCCTGGGGGATTTTCCATTTTTATTAAAGGGAAAAAGAAAGACCCTTTCTGAGGAGACATGATCAATATCTGAGCTTCTTGGACTTCATTAGGTTACATATGTACCATATTTTACATTTCTTCTAACACTATTTCAATTCAATAGTTGGAAGATTCATTCTGAAATATCATTCTTGTCATTTCTTTTTTCAGGGAAAACACATGAGTAGGAAGACTACAAGAAGTGGTTGCCCATTACAAACAGCATTTTTATTAGGACCATGTGTTCAAAGAAATCAGGGAGGAAGTATAGAACATGTGACTGCTTGAGGGGATGGGGATAATACTTGGGGTACACAATAGGCTAACAAAAACTAAGAAAATTTGTCCTTAGCATATTTATCCTACAAGAAATACTAAAGGGAGCCCTTCAAGCTGAAAAAGAAGAATGCTAGAGACTCAAGTCTACATGAAGAAATAAAAAATGACCCAAAATGTAACAACATATGCTCTGGTTCTGGTCACTAATGTGGTCAATTAGTCACTGGGCTACCTTGTCGTGTGGGGTAGAGACGCGGAATCAACACACAGACTCTGGGAGCTGGTGAGAGAACTGGCTGGAGACCCACCTCAGGTTGTTGTCCAGTAGCTCAGTTTCTTTTTGGAATGCACACAACTGTTATAGGGTTCGAGTGGGGTGTGCCCATCAATTATACACAAGCAAGATAGTATCCATAAGCCAATCATCTTATGCCTAATGTAACCGCATTATGAGGATGCTCTAAATATTGCTATCATCAGGAAGGGTCTTTGTCCCTAGGG
>NW_026000283.1:12739333-12748477 GCF_001458135.2 Marmota marmota marmota | reverse complement strand
AAAAAAAAAAAAAAAAAGGAGCAAGCCTGGTCTCTCACTACTCTGTTTTTTCCTGTCTCACTATTAGACCTCTTTCCTTCTGCAGATATTCCCACCACTGTGATACCATCCACCATGAGGCCCTCTCCAATGCTAGGCAGATGCTAGTGCCATGATGCTGAATCTCCAGAACTATGGCCTTAATAAATCTCTTTTCTTTATAAAAATACATAGCCCCAGGTATTTTATTGGAACAATTAAAAACAGACTAAGATAGGAGGCATAACAACAATGGTATCCTAGAAGAGATCTTGAAAAAAGGAAATCAGATAAAAACTAAAGAGACTTGAATAACATATGGACTTTTGTTAGTAATAATGTACCATTATTGGATAATTAACTGTGATAAATGTACCATCCTAATGCAAGATGTTAAGTATAAGAGAAACTGGATGTGAACAGACACTGCAGTATTGCATATTTTCTAAAATTTAGAAGATTTTAAAAAATAATATATATCAATGATTGAAATTATTATCAGAAATTACTAAAATCAAAAGTAATAAAGAGTGAAATGTGTTTTTAGGATTTGTATTTCTTCCACACTATATATCAGGTTCACATTTGTCCACTTTGCTGCCCTCTAGGAGAGACTAGCTAAGTTTTCAATCTTCTTTTATCACTTTTTTCACCTAAGAGATCAAGGTACTGCACATGACAATAGAATGAATGATGACTCCAATGCTCTGAGGAAATTATACTGTGTTTTCAAGTCAGTTTTCTTGTTAGCTTTGCCCAAGTTGGGGTCTACCTTGAAAGGTCAATCTGTATTTAAAAAATGAAAATTGCTTTCTCCTTTTAAACTGCCCACAACCATGGCCACAGAATACAATAACTTAAAAATCAGTTAAAAACATTAAAATAGAGTGATGTAATAGAGAATGAAGTTGGAGAAGGATCAATTAAGTAGGTAACAATTCGAATTGTGACCTGAATAAGATCTGGCTGTGGTTAACTGAAGGAAGACTCATTAGTTCAAAGAAAGTCAAAGGGCAAATATATAAGATGGGAAGGACAAAGAAATTAAAAGGGCAAAGATACAAGATGAGAAGGGTTTGGTAACTTAAGAATGGTAATTATGACTGTAGAGGTGTGAGAGAATGCACTGGATGTGGAGAAGACAATCAGATCAAATGGTACTTGCAGGCCAGGTTTAATTATTTGGATTTGTCCATGTTTTAGTCACTTGAGGGTTTTGAGTATTAGAGGGGTATGACTTAATAAGCTTATTTTCTTATAAGCTTTTTAAATTGAAGTAACACATGCAAATATACATCAAAGTGAGTAAATATTATATGTGCAGATTAAAGAGCTAATTTGTGGATGACTAGCCAAGTGTTTGAGTGTTAATTGTCCTCAACATAAATACCATAACTTTGAAAGCTATCTTCTCTCTCTTGGCTTACTAAAGAAAAATCATTTTAATTAGATCCTGTAAAAGTCATAGGTCATACTTGGTCTCTTGGCCCAGATTCTTGTCCCTGTCCCTGGATTTTCATTTGGCATGCACACAAGGCTAAACTTTAGAATCAAATGGAATATAATTTCCTTTTAATGACCTTTTTCTGCTGAGATTGTTTATAACTAGGTTGGTGAATGCCAGTAATGGCAGTGAATTTTTAAAGGGATAAGTATTTCATCCATAGACAAATTTTTATTATAGGTATTTTGCTATATTTTTGATATTTTTTGCAGTTGTAGATGGATACCTTTATTTATTTATCTTTATGTAGTGCTGAGGATCAAACCCAGTACCTCACATGTGTTAGACTGTTCTACCACTGAGCAACAATCCCAGCCCACATATTGTCATTAACCTTTTGTTATAGTTTGATTCCTTTATTCCTACATTTTATTGAGATATAACTCACTTCTCAATTAACCTTCCAAAATATACAATCTATTGGCTTATACTATATCCACAAAGTGTTCAGCCATCAACATTATTTAATCCAGGAATATTTTCATAACCCCCCAAAAGAATCCTTATACCCTCTAGCAGTTGCTCCCCACTCCCCATCAATCCCAGTCCCTAGTAGACACTAATCTCTTTCCATTTCTATGGAATTGCCTATTATGGACCTTTTATAAAAAATGAATCATATAGTATGTGGCTTTTGTCTTTTTTTTTTTACTTAGCATGTTTTTAAGATGCTCCATGTATATATCACAGTGTGTGTCAGAATGCATTCTACTGTTATGTATATCTAAAAAAACAAATAAAAAGATACACTTTTGTTCTAGATGTAACAGTACTTCATTCCATTTTGACTGAAAAATATTCTATTATATTGATATACTACAGTTTGTATATTCATAGATGAGCATTTAAGTTGTTTCCACTTTTTGTCTATTATGAATAATTATGCTATAAATATTCATGTGCAAATATAAGTTGGCATATATTTTAAATTCTCTTGTATATGCCTAGGAGGGGAGTTGCTGGGTTATGTGGTATCTCTATGTTTAACTTTTTGATGAATTTCCAAATTGTTTTCAAAATGGTTGTACCTTTTACATTCCCACTAACAATGTATGGGGGTTCTGTTTCCTCTATATCCTTACCATTAATTATTATTATCTGTGGTTTTAATTATAGCTATCCTAATATGTGTGAAGTGGTATCTTATTGTGGGCATGATTTACACTTCTCTAATGAGTAATAATATATTCAGCATTTTTATTTGTTTCATACCTACCAGCAGATTTTTATTACTTTGTATTTTTTTATCAGATAGGAATAAAAGAGGTGCAAGACTACACTTATGCTGCCTACTATATTTTCTATGTTTGTTGGAATAACTTTCAGTTTACAGCTAGCAGCTAGCAGCTATGAGCAGCTTGGAGAGCTTGAAGAATTTACACTCGTTCAGGCCTGATAGGAAGGCCTGCAGGATGGGATGCTCTGCTCTAGTGTAGTGAAACCACATCCTTAGCACTTGTGGTTAGCGTTGCCAAGCTGCTAGGCCAGGAAACTGATAGCCAGGAGCTTCGACATGGAACTCCTAACATAGAAACTCCATCCCCTAGGGACAAAGACCCTTCCTGATGATAGCAATATTTAGAGCATCCTCATAATGCGGTTACATTAGGCATAAGATGATTGGCTTATGGATACTATCTTGCTTGTGTATAATTGATGGGCACACCCCACTCGAACCCTATAACAGTTGTGTGCATTCCAAAAAGAAACTGAGCTACTGGACAACAACCTGAGGTGGGTCTCCAGCCAGTTCTCTCACCAGCTCCCAGAGTCTGTGTGTTGATTCCGCGTCTCTACCCCACACGACAAGGTAGCCCAGTGACTAATTGACCACATTAGTGACCAGAACCAGAGCATATGTTGTTACATTTTGGGTCATTTTTTATTTCTTCATGTAGACTTGAGTCTCTAGCATTCTTCTTTTTCAGCTTGAAGGGCTCCCTTTAGTATTTCTTGTAGGATAAATATGCTAAGGACAAATTTTCTTAGTTTTTGTTAGCCTATTGTGTACCCCAAGTATTATCCCCATCCCCTCAAGCAGTCACATGTTCTATACTTCCTCCCTGATTTCTTTGAACACATGGTCCTAATAAAAATGCTGTTTGTAATGGGCAACCACTTCTTGTAGTCTTCCTACTCATGTGTTTTCCCTGAAAAAAGAAATGACAAGAATGATATTTCAGAATGAATCTTCCAACTATTGAATTGAAATAGTGTTAGAAGAAATGTAAAATATGGTACATATGTAACCTAATGAAGTCCAAGAAGCTCAGATATTGATCATGTCTCCTCAGAAAGGGTCTTTCTTTTTCCCTTTAATAAAAATGGAAAATCCCCCAGGATGTACCAAAACCCTTGCCTACATTGATATGAACAATGAATCTCTAAGCCATATTACATGTGTTTTCAAATCCTTGCATTCCTCTATATATGTGTGTGTGTATATGTACATATGTGTGTGTGTATATGTAAAATTACCCTGGATAAATGGAAAAACTTTTGTGATTGGAATTGGTTTGTTTTTTCTATAAGCTTAATTTTAAATAAAATTTGTAATGTTCCAGAATGAATGACCTAAGGATAATTAAGAATGTAATTTTATATTGGGCTGGGGTTGTGGCTCAGTGGCAGAGTGCTTGCCTAGCATGTGTGAAGCACTGGGTTTGATCCTCAGCACCACGGATCAATAAATAAAATAAAGATCCACTGACAAATAAAAAAAATTTAAAAAGAATATAATTTTATTGAATATGCATGAGTATTTCTATGAAAATTTGGCATCAAAGTTCATCCAAAGCAAATAATTGCAACTGGAATAGGTTATTAATGCTCTGTAGGTATCTCTGTCAGGCATTACAGAATAAAGACACTTCCAAATTTTCTGAGATTATGGAAAATTAGCACTTTCTTACCTCTCAATGCATGAAAGCAACACTTCACCAAATGATTTAATCACAAGCCTCCCTCACCATCTGTACTGTCAGGATCTTCAACATTAGCCTTTTAGATCCTGCTTGATGGTTCAGCCTGGTTCACAGCTATAGGGGAAAACTAGACACTAGGAAGTTGAAGAATAAGAATCACACAGATGTAAAAATCTGAGGTTCAGAATCAAATAGAGATACTGCCATTCACACTGATCTTCCTCCTAGCTTCAGTAACTACCAGGACACTAGTTTATCCCTTATGTTCAAGATCTTGCCTGAACTATTTTTCATAATTGTTATGATCACATTAGGTGATAGTCAACTCATGAGAAAATCAAAAAGAGTCAGAACAGAGGGAGTCCAATTTCCAGAGATATTTTCCTTGTCATTTTAAAATTTGGTTTCAGTGCCAGAGTATACATTTTTATACTCAGGTAATATGCTGTGTGAATCATATATTATCAGAGATTGGAGAAAATGAACTTGCCATTACAAGGTTTATATTCGAATCATGGTTCACCTATTACTTATGTGACATTTTACTTTACTAGTCAGAGTTTTTCACATCTGTTGGATAGGGATAGTCAAGAAGTAATTTACATCTGTTTTGTTGTTATTTTTTTGGATTATCTTACAATTTTGCTTGTTTTTCTAATTTTGTTTTATTGATAATTTGCATACCAGAAAATCTATCCTTTTGCAGTATACAACACAATGAGATTTAGTATGTTCATAAAGTTATGAAACTATCATCACTATCCAGTTTCAGAACATTTCATCAGTTCAAAAAAAAAAAAAAGGCGGGGGGCTGGGGCTGTAGCTCCAGGGGTTGAGTGCTTGCTTCAAATGCATGAGGCATTGGGTTTGATCCTCAGAACCACATAAAATTAAATAAATAAAAATAAGATATGTGGATATCTACAACTCAAAAAAAAAAAAAACAACTAGAAGTCATTTCTATCAGTCACTGACCTACTTTCTACTTCTACAGATTTGCCTATTCTGAATGGAAACATACAATATGTGATATTCTGTGTCTGGCTTCTTTCATTTAGGATAATGTTTTAAGGTTAATCCATGCTGTATTACGAAATAGTGCTTCATTATTTTTGATGTCTGAATAATAATCCATTGAATGAAAACACCACATTTATATATTAAATTAGTAAATATTTAGGCCATTTCCACTTTTGTCTATTATGAATAATGTTGCCCTGAATATTGAAGTATGAGTTTTTGTGTGGACATACATTTTCAATTCTCCTGAATACACACACACACACATACATATACACACATGAATAGAACTGGGTATGGTAACACTGTTTAATTTTTTGAGTACTTGCCAGAGTGTTTTCCAAGGCAGTTTATCATATAATTATTTTCATTTCCAAGAGTTTTCTCAAGGGAGGGGAAAATAATTTATTAACTTTGCTTCCTTGGGCTTGTCCTATGGATTTCAGACTTGCCTAACCAGCCTCTACCACTATGTGAAAACCAATTCCTGATACTGTAATTTTAATATATCTCATTTTAATAATATTTGTTTAATGAATGTCATCATAATGTTACTGTGTGAACAAAATGAAAATATATATTTAAAGCACTTAGCATAATTCCTGGCACCCAATAAGCTCAATAAATCCTTTTGGATGAGCAGTTGGAAGAGGAGGAAAAGATCGTGGAGAAGGAAGAGATAGGTGAAGAAGAAGGAAATGGAGGAAGAAGAGAAGTAAAAAGAAGTATTACTGGTGGTTTTAATGGTGGTTGAGAACATGGGTTTCTGCCACAATGATGTGTGACCTCAAGGACATTAGCTCATGTATTTGAGCTTTAGTTTTATAACATATAAAATATGGAATCTGAAGATAATAATTACAATACAAACTCAGAAGGCTGTTATAAGAAGTAAATGAGATAATGGATGTGAATGCATTTTGATACTTACTAAATTGAAAAGAAGCGTAAGAGATTATTGCTACAAAAAGTCTTTCTAGCCTGTTAGGCAAGTATGTAATAAAGATAAGTGTTGCTTGACATAAAGCTTCTTAGCTTCTTCCATAGTATTTATGTGGATTTAAATTGGGCTTAGAAAAGAGGCCAGGTGTGATCTAACCACTCACTAGCAGGGATTTTTGTTTTTAAAGACAAAATAAATACTGTATTTGAAGTTGAGTTGCATATGAAACATGTTGCAGAGAAGGGGATGATATAGTTTCAATGAGTATATGATACTAGACCAATCACTCTGGGAATCAATTCAATTAAAAGTCAAATACATAAAAACTTTATTAATTTACAAACTTTTACTATTCAAAGATATAGCCCATGGATGAATAGAGGAAATTGCCTTTTAAAAATTCAGTATTGGAAGAAAACATTCAACAAGTTTTCTATATCCTTAAGATATAAGAGTGGTGGCATGCAACACCCTTCAACACTATTTGACCCTGTCCCTAACTATTTTTTTTAACTGTAAAGGCACGCTTTTCTTTCTATGCTCAAACCACTTAAATTCTGCAGTATGGTCTTCAGAATGACAAGCCCTAATTCCTGGAGCTTCATAATCCTAGCACTTGGATAGTAGAACTGAGGCCTCAGAATTCTCCCCCTGCTTTCTTTGTCAGACACTGAGTCTAAAAGATGGGGTGGGGAGAAGTTAGGAGGGGATGGAGGTAGATGAAAGAGTCTTTCAAAAAGTTTTCAATAGGAAGGGGAAACCTATATGAAATCATTTAATTGTGTAGAAACATGTTTCTAGCATTGGGTGACTAATTTAAAAAAACACTAGCACATAGGAATTTCTGTTATAAAAGAAATATTTTAGGCTAAGAACGGTGACATGGGCCTGTAAACCCAATGATTTGGAGGCTGTGGCAGGAGTCACAAGTTCAAGGACAGCTTTGACAACTTAGCAAGGCTCTGTCTCAAAATTAAACACACACACACACACACACACACACACACATGTAATAAATAAAAAGGGCTGGGAATGCTGCTCATTTTTAAAGCTCCCCTGGGTCCAATCCCCAGTATAAAAAAGAAAGGAAGAAAAAAATGAAGGGAGGGAAGGAGAGGGGAAGAGAGAGATAAAAGAGGATAAAAGAAGAGGAAGGGAGAAGAAGGGAGAGAAAGAAAGAATTTGGGTCTTAATTATTTGAAAATTAATTGATACTATAGTTACATTTTTTATGAACATATGGCCGTCATGAAAGAAAGTCTTCAGTCTTCAGAAGAGCAGAAATCAATGCTTTATAGCAAAAGTAGAAACCATGAAATTCTAGGGATAACATAGCATTGTAGAATGTCATTCTTCCTCTCTGAACCTCAGTTTCCTTAACCTCGATTTTCTCCTCATGTGTTGCCAGATGTTTGAGTCTTTTTTTTTTGTCACTGTGACCTGACAAGAACAACATAGAGGAGGAAAAGTTTATTTGATGCTCAGTTTCAGAGGTCTCAGTTCATAGATGACATACTTTATTGCTCTGGACCCTAGGTGAGGCAGAACATCATGGCAGAAGGATATGACAGAAGAAGGCAGCTCAGGAAGTTGCAAACAGGAAGCAGAGAGAGAGAGAGAGATCTGCTCAACAGGGACAAAACATAAACCCAAAGTTTCACCCCAGTGACCTATCTCCTCTAGCCACATCATACGTGCCTATATTTACCACCCAGTTAATCCATATTAGGGCATTAATTCTCTGATTAAGTTAAGACTCTCATAACCCTATCATTTCATCTCTGAAAATTCATATATTGTCTTACACATGAGTTTTTAGGGGTTACCTCTTATCTACACAATAGCACCAGATAAAATACAATTACATTTAAAGTTTTTTATAAACAGCAAATAATTTTAGCATTAGTTGTCCCAAATATTGTACAGTGCATCTAGAGAAAAGATGTTATTTATTGTCTATCTGAAATTAAACTTAACTATGAGTCCTGCATTTTTATTTGCTAAATCCAGCAAGCCCATGGTAAAATAAGTCCAGATAGCGTTAATTTTAACTTCTAAGGGTCATTCTAGAGGACAACATCCGTTTATCTGTTGCAGACCTAGCCTGGCAAGCTATATGAGTTAGGTGCAGGACAGGCTGAACTAAGTTGTCTGCAGGGCAGGCTGAATGAATGTTAGCTGCAGGATAACCCACGCACTCAAACCCCCCTCCCCCGTCTGGTTCTTTATCACCTGTTTGCATCAAGTCTGAACACTCCACCCACACCCATCTGGTGCAATGGACAACCCACATCTGACCCCTGTCCTGTCGGCCTGAAGGCAGAAGATGACACCCTTAGCAACTACTGTATGCTCCAATCATCACCAACAGGGCAGCTTGCAGACCCAAAGACTGCATTAGATTTTGGCTATAAAAACTCCCTCCTAAATGGATGGCATTAGAGCAGATTATGCTAAGTGAAGTTAGCCAATCCCTAAAAAACAAATGCTGAATGTGTTCTCTGATATAAGGGGGTTGACTCAAAATGGGGTAGGGAGGAAGAGCATGAGAAGAAGATTACCACTAAATAGGGAAGAGAGGTGGGAGGGAAAAGGAGGGAGAAAGGGAATTGCACGAAGATGGAAGGAGACCCTCATCGTTATACAGAATACATGTATGATGTTGTGAGGAGAAAAAAAAAAAAGAAGTGTGTCACATTAGATTGAGTAGAGAGAAGTGAGGGGAGGGGAGGGGA
>NW_026000283.1:12724040-12739320 GCF_001458135.2 Marmota marmota marmota | reverse complement strand
ATATATATTCTTATTGCTGTATGTATATAGGTGACTGTACGACCAATGTGATTCTGCAACCTGTACACTCAGAAAAATGAGAAATTATACCCCATTTGATTCAAATGAAAAAAAAAAAAAACTCCCTCCTGCCCGGGGCCACTCTCTCTCTCTTGCTTTCACTCTGTCTTGCTGTCTCTTTCTTCTCTCGCCTCTCCCTCTCTCTCTCTCTCTCCTCTTTCTCACTGCTGCAAAAAATATCTCTTGGTCGCTCTGAGTGTTGTGGTCACTTTCCTTTCAATATGTATATTTTGAATGGATATAAGTATATGCTCATGTCAGGCATGGTGGTGCACACCCGTAATCCCAGCAGCTCACAAGGCTGAGGCAGAAGGATCACAAATTCAAAGCCAGCCTCAGAAACTTAAGGAATCCCTAATCAACTTAGCAAGACTCTGTCTCAAAATCAAACATATAAAGGGCTGGGGATAATGCTCAGTGGTGAAGTATTCTTGGGCTTAAACCCTAGTACCCTCCCCTGATAAAAGTATATACTTGTAAGATAGTGGTTCTCAAACTTCAGTTCCCTTAAGAATCATTTGGGGAATTTGTTTAAAATGTTGAGTCCATGCTACAGCTTTTGATATTCTGACTCACAAGTTGTGACTAGAGTGATGCCAGGGAATCTATACCTTTAACAGACACCTCAGGTAATTCAGATGCAGATATTCAAGGACAACACTTAAAAAAATACTGTGACTTTCTACTACAAATATGTGAATCATGATTAATTGGTTCACAGAATTGTTGTACCCATCATTTATTTATGACTATACTAAAAACTTTAACACTGCTGTTCCAATCACACAAAAGACCTACCCTAGACAATCCTGCTAACATTTTCTTGACTAACACACTTTTTCCTTGTAGTACTAGGGATTGAACCCAGGGCACTCTACTACTGAGCCATAGACCCATCCCTTTTTAATTCTTTCTTTTGAGACAGGATCTCACTGAGTTGCCCAGGTTGGTCTCAAACTTGCCACCCTCCCGACCAGGCTCCCATAGTTGCTGGAATTATAGGCCTGTACCCCCATGCTGTGTTTGATCACAAAACATCTTTTTGTTAATTATTGTTAACATGGGGCAAATTTCAATTTAATTATATTCGTATGTGAATGAAAGCATTCAAGAAAAAAAATGTCATTTATCTTTAACAAAGAGAAAGAATATGTTGAATACATGGCATGGAGATAATAGAGCAAAAATTCATTTGGGGGATAAGTGTGGGGCAGTGTTCTGACAAGAGAAAGCTAGTTGTTTTTTTAAGAGAGAGAGAGAGAGAGAGAGAGAGAGAGAGAGAGAATTTTTCAATATTTATTTTTTAGTTCTCGGCGGATACAACATCTTTATTTTATTTTTATGTGGTGCTGAGGATTGAACCCAGCACCCCGCGCATGCCAGGTGAGCACGCTACCACTTGAGCCACATCCCCAGCCCAAAAGCTAGTTATTTTAATTCAAATCAATGTACTATTGGGCTAAAACTCTAAAAGTTCAGAGATCACTACATATATCTATGCACCAAACTCTTCTCCAATGAACACGAAATATTCTGCAATATTCCATTTTTCACAATATTTAAATATTTCCTCTTGCAATGGCAATTTAAAAAGAGGAGTGTGTTAGCAAATTAACTAACACCCTCACCAGAAGTTTTTCCTACAAGCATAGGTAGTTTAATTTTAATAGTTCATCAGATTAAAAATCAGATTGACTATTTTGGAGAGCTAGGAACTAGATTTTGAGAGACCTGGTTGTTAATGGTTTAAACTTCTGCATGTGGACATCCAAGTAATTTCTAAGGGTCATTCCAGAAGATCCATTTATCTGTTGCAGACCTAGCCTGGCAAGCTAGGTCTGTAATAGATAAATGGATCTTAACTGTAAAAATGTACATTAACTGTTTGTAAGATTGAGGCAACAATGTGTTTTTGAAAGGAATTATCCCATTATGTTTAACAAATATCCTTGATTCTCTACTCTTAGTTAACTCCAAGAAACCTATATTTCAATTTTGTGAAACAGAAATAAGATGAATTCAATACAAAATTGTGTGGCAGCACTTTTGAGTAACTTTTGTTTCTACCATGTATGAATGAAAGCAATGAATTTTACAAAACACTTAGAAGCTTGACTCTGTAGCCAGAATTCTTGGGTTTAAATCATGAATCTGCAAGCTACTATCTGCATGATCTTGGAAACATGCATAGATTTCCTGGCCTCAATTTTTCCCTAAGATGATGGTACAACTTTCTTCATTGACAGAAGAATTTAATGAGGTTATGTGGGTAATGTTCTTAGACTAGTGCCTGGTGCCTGATGAGTAAATAGACATATGAGATTGGGGGAGGTTGTTGTTATCATGATACTTCTCACTGACAAAAACCTTCACCTATCATTTTGTTCAGAGTTCATTCTAACAGATCAAATATTCTGTTATAGCATGTTGAATTCTCAGGATTTAAGTCATGTGAAATGAAAAAAATCACTGCAGTCAGATTACATTCACCCATTAATTATGTAATTAGGTTTCTTCCTTATTCATATATCATATATGTTTTAGATACCTCCTAAGCACATGATCTCATAATGGTGAAGTTGGCAAAGCTTAGGAGGACAAAATTCATCTTCTTTGCAGTAACACTTTTAAGTCTACAAGCTCTTTTCCAGAGATTTGTCTTTGAGATAATTTATTTTATTTGTTCCCCAAGTCCAAGCCTATGTGTTACCCTTTTGTTGGATTATCTCTCCATTTATCAGATTACCTGACTTTCATTGTTAACTGAAGTCCCAGGAAATATGACTTCTCTTTCAATTCAGTCTCCCAAACTTCAAGTTCAAACATGTCTTGTATAACCCTTTTCCTATTCTGCTCCTCCAACAATTCTAACTAAAATGGTGTGATTTATAGAAACTTCGATAAGACTTTTCTCAAGGTTCTGTGTACACATCCATTCCCAGGAAGTTTCTTTGAGTGAATATGGAAATTTCTCAAGCTGCCCTATTCATGACTATGTTCCCAAAATTCCACAGTGCCTGGCACAAAATAGACAATAAATGTTTGCTGAAAGAATGAATAAAGGCTGGTTTATTTCTGCTAACACATGGTATCATTGTCTTCATATTTTTTTTCATTTTTACCTAACTTTGTGCATATTTAATTTATTGTATTGAACTCATTACTACTAAGTCTCTGGACTGATAGCAGTTTGCTCAGTATTTTTTATAAATTTTGCTCTTCGCTACTGGTTGTTATTAGAAAAACTGCTGATTGTCAGTGTTAATACTTTTAACTAAGATCTCATCCTCATATTCAAAACTTGGTTTGCCATGCAGGCAACTAAATACTAGAGAAACTACTAATATACTAGATTCCATTTCTAGGAAGAATCATCTATTTCCAATTAGGCTAAAGTCTATCATGACTCCAAGGGAAAGAACATTTATTATAGAGGGCAATTCCAAGATAAACAATTCTTACTTTCATGTCAAGTCTATTGTCACTTATAAACTCATAAGACAAGCAAAACTATCAGCAGTAATCCCAGCTAATTGTGGGACATGCCAATAAAAGAATATAAAGGATGAACAAAAGCAGATTTTGAACACCGGGTAGCATTTAATAAGAAAGTAACTAGAAACTTTAGACTAATTATTTAGGTATTTCATGTGGGAGTTTCAGGGAGCACCTCAGTCTGCATTTTGAATAAAAAGAGCACCTAATAAATTTCATATGGAATTAAGACATTCACACCTTCCAATATTGAATTTCAGAAGTCTTGTGGGAGATGACCTTCAATGGAAGGAGGAAGCATCTGGCACAGTCCTAACTTGGTATGCCAGAATATCCTACAGTGGGCTTCTGAAAAAAGTGTTCTCAGCTTAGATGTCAGGTTTGTTGGGAAGGGAGGGATTTTCATTGGCTATTCATAAGGGAGACTTGACTAGATTTACATATGCATTTAACATTTCCATGTGGGTTACCTATACTAACAATTTTTTTCTCTCAAAAAGTTCTTACTTTTTTGTAATCTAAATAGTTTAAAACATCTTCTGTAACTTTGATGAAACATTACATTCCTTTTTTAGAAAGTGAAAATTGCTGTTCTCAAATGGAAACAAATTTTACATCAAAGAGCTTAAATTCAATGCAGAGGGGAAAAAAGCCAAATATGTAAAGCATTCCAGCAGCTGGCACTGATATTGGCAAAGTCTGTCTCTAAACATGCAAAATGAAGAGATATGAGGTAGTTTTTAAATAATTCCAGAAGTTTCACACCTTTATTAAAATGATCTGAGCAGTCAGATTAAGGTGTATATTAGCCTGAATGACATGAAGAGATAAAACAAACCTTCACTTAACTTTATATAGAAAAAGGCAGACCTTATCAATCATAGCAGAAACTCAGATGTTTAGAAAAAAATTGGGTAATTGCTTTTTTTTTTTCCATTTTTCATGCAGATGCTTAGCAACATGGAGCCAAAACTAAGGCCAATGAGACTATGTGACTTTTTCTAAAGGGCAGATCAAATTGTTCCCAAAATATTTTATGAGGGAAAGAGAAGGAATGAGGTTGTCCCAGTCTAATATAATTATAGTGTTAGGGCTCTAATAGGATAAAGTTGCCTAGATACCCAGAACCTAGACAACTTAGAGATGCAGGCAAGATCCCATCGCTGTGATCTGTAATCACTATTATTTAGCTCTTTGTCAGAAAATATTAGTTTAGTTAGAAGGTAACATTTTGACAAAAAGATGACTAGAAAAATTATAGGTATTTAAAGTGCCTCTTGTAAAACTGCCTAAATTCTCACGAAAGAAGCAAAATAGAATGAAATTATAGCTGTTTAGCAGCAAAGTCTGATTTCATAATTAGAAAGAAGGACAGGTGGGAGAGAAAGAGAACTCAGATCAACACCCCTTGGTGTTGACTTGATGGGCAAAAAGATTCATAAACAATTCAATATTACCCATGATTATCTCTACTGATATTATTCATGTGTGAACATAGAAGAAAAAGAGAAAGGGAATCAAAGGGGCATGAGTGAGACAGGAGAAGATAAAGGAAGGAAGAGAGAAAAAAGAAGCAAGAGGGAAGGAGGGAAAGTCAGGAGAGGAGAAAGAGAATGAGGGATGGCAGATTGAGATTGATTTCATTCAGAGATTGAATTTAGATTCAGTATTGCAGAGAAAATCAGTTTTGATATTTTCATGTAGTTCAAGCTTCTGTTAAGACTGTCTGTTTTTGGTTAGGTCTAGGTGATATGTCTGGCTTCCAGGCCCTCCTTGACAGGGGTGGTATAAAGAAGAGAGGTCTATAAGGACTCCTTTCTCCAGATATGAGCTGGCTACCCAACCCTTTTCAGAAAGTTGATGGCAGTCTCCAGGCTTATAGTTCAATGAATTAATCATTCCCGTTATGTAGACAGGGCCATCCATCAAACACTAATTTGACCCAAAATCTTTATACATTTTCGTTGCCAAGCAAATGAATACCAGAATGAATGAGACCCTAAGCATGGACAGGATCCCCATAACTAAACTGGAATGCAAAGGAAAATAATGAAATATCATTGGTAAAGATGAAATAGAACTCTTTACCAGTGGTGTAATAGCTAATGTGGTTTAAAAAAAATATTTGAGGGGCTGTGGCTCAGTGGTAGAACACTCACCTGGCACTTGTGAGGCACTGGGTTCAATCCTCAGCACCACATTAAAAAAATAAATAAAATAAAGGTATTGTGTCCACCTACAACTAAATATATATAATGTATTCACAGAGAAGCTTGTATTAAAATGTTTATTAAAAAGTATTTGATAATAGAGAAGAAAATAAAATAAATGAGACTAAATTTTAAAAAACAAGAGTGCCATCACAGGATCTAAGCAAGATTTCAAATTGTTGTTCGTAGATGGAAAAAAAATAGCAGAAACCTATGAAGTCAGAATACCACATCTAGACAGAGTTCCAACATTCTTTTATATGAGAGTATTTGGGTTCATAATTTCCCTGTCAAGCCAGCTATTCAAAATTCTAAACCAAAATTATCCTGGTATGTGAATATAGTTTTCTATTTCCTTTGTGGCAAAATGTATTTGACAGATGGACTAACACTATAAGATACTTTATTTTGGTGTTTTATTCATTTTTTGTTACCTTACTAACAGCCTATAGAGTAGGGAGCCCCAAGTCATTGTGACGTCAGCCTCCATTATTTAAAAATATGATCCATGTAATTTCTTTCTGGTTCCATATGTCAGTGGAAAGGAAATAAACTTTTTTCTAAAATACAATAATTATGACTCTTTAAAAACACTTAATTCATGGGCTTTTCAGTCTATACACACAAAAGAACCATTATATTATTGATATGACAAACATACAATTTGTTGGATTTATTCCCAAATCTTTCTCATTTTGAAGTCTCCAAGGTGACGTTTTGTTTGAACTCATATGACCAAGAGAACCGAGGTTCTCTTTATCTCTGGAAATAATTTTAGAAACATACATTTAATGAAACTGTGTCTATAGAACCATATCAGAAAAAACAAAGAAGGGAGGGCTAGGTGTGGTGGCACATACCTGTAATCTTAGAGACATAGGAAGCTGAGGGAAGAAACACATGTTACAAGCTATTCTAGATAATTTAATGAGACCTTACTTCAAAATTAGAGAAAAAAGGAATAAAAATAGAAGTGTTGTTGAGATGTAAGATGCTTTCACTTCTGTATATTCAATTCCATTTGTTCAAACAAACAAGTTGTACTAAATGATAAATGCTAGTGAGTTCAGTCTAAACCCCTTCAAACTGTACCATGAAAACTCAAGCAGAAAATTGACACTGAGATGCAGGATGATTGATTTGCTTGTGCACAAATGATCAACCCTCAGAAATAATAATTAATCATCACAATACATGCAGGTGTTATACAGTGAAGACGTTTTTGAAAAGAGGAACAGAGAGGAAATGCTTATCATGGATCTTTGATAGAGAAACATACTTTGTGCTTTGGCTTGATAACATCAGTTCATTAACAGTCAAGGCAGTTGACTCTTTTAACCATATTTGTATGATTCCTAGAAATTTAAAGACTTAAGACTGTCCACTTGGGAAAAGCCAATATTGTTCCCTTTGAAATCATTGAGAGAAATCTTGCATCCATTTGGGAATATGGAATAGCTTTGAAATTGATGTGTTCTGTCATTAAGCATGAATACTTGACAAACTCCTTTGATTTTACAGATTGTAAATCCTTGCAACACTGCAAGAAGCCATTTATGAAACAGAGCCATTGATTGTGCTAATCTATATAGTGATCACCAGAGGTAGCCTAATGAGTAGGTTCTGTCTTGATAGTGTGCCTAAGAGGCATCATACAAGGATGCAGCCCAAAATTAGTTCCTTTGGGTTTGAGCTTTCTGATCTGGGTTTCTTATTAAAAGAGTAGTATTATCAAAAGTAGGTACACACTAAGTTATTTTTACTCAGTAATTCATTCACTCTTTTGACAAATATATTGAATTTCTACTATATACAGTATACTTTGAGAGTACTCAAAATGAATATGATCTAATCATTAGTTTTAAAGACTTTTATCATCTTAGGAGAGGAAATATGATAATTTACACACATAAATGTCAACAAAATGAAAAACTAAGGGGATAGATGTAAACAGGATAGGCATCTGATAGGAGAATAGTTAGAAGGGGGTATCTACAAAAAAGAAATAAGGGGTTGGGTTTGCAGCTCAATGGTAGAGCGCTTGCCTAGCACATACAAGGCACTGGTTTTGGTCCTCAGCACCACATAAAAATAAATAAATAAAATACAGGTATTGTGTCCATCTACAACTAAAAATACATTTTTTTTAAAAAAAAGGAATAAGAGGAAACTGACAAGGAAGGAAGAAACACATCTTAATTTTGCATATCACAATTGTATTTTTTAAATTTAGTTTTCCTTGAACTAGACTGTATGATGTGGGATAGTAAAAAACAAACAAACAAAAAAACTGCTAGGCCTTAAGCATAACCAGCTAGTTCTAATCAAGAACATGAAAAAGAAAAGGGAGTAACCATTCAGGTCAGCTGAGAAAAGCATCAACCTCAAGGAATTAAATTATAAACACATAAATGAGATGTTCATGCCCCAAATTCTTACTCTAGTCTGTGTTCATTCATTAATAGTTGAAAAAAGAGAAAACAGAAAGTAAATCTATATGACAAATGCATATAACCTGTAAGAATTGGAAATGAGGCCTAGGTACAAATGATGAATTTAGAATTCAGCCTGAAATTGAAATATATATCAGGGATTTACTGTTTACTATTTCTTTCTTAGCTAGACATTTCATATTCTGGGTGTTTGTTATTTAAATTTCTTTTATAAAACTGTAATATCTACATAATTTGGCTATAGGATAAAAAATGAACCTGTGGAAACTCTCTCCATGTATATATATTTTTTTACATATATATATTATTTTTAAGTGTATAATATATACATACAAATTATATATTTATGGGGTACAATGTGATATTTAAACACATGTATATGATGTGTAATGATTATATCAGCATAATTGAAATATCCATCACCTCAAACATTTATTATTTTTTAATTTTAGGAACATTCAAAATCTTCTTTACTAGTTATATTAAAATATACAATTAAATCTTGACAATAATAGTTACCTTATTGTACTATAGAACATTAGAATTTATTCTTCCTATGCAAATATATCTCCATGCCCATTAATAATTCAATCTCCACCTTCCCCTCTCCCTGCCATTTCTAGCCTCTGGCAGCACTATTCTACTTTCTATTCCTATGAGATCAACTTTTTAGATCTCACATATTAGTGAGATCATGTGGTACGTGTCTTTTTGTGTCAGATTTATTTCATTAACATAATGTCCTAAGGGATCATCTATGGTACTGTAAATGACATTTTCTTTTTTATGGCTGGGTAACATTCCAGTATATGTATATATGTATGTGTGTGTGTGTGTGTGTATGTGTGTATATGTGACATTTTCTTTATTCATTCATCCATCAATGGAGGCCTAGTTTGACTCCATATTTTAGATACTATGAATAGGGCTACAATAAATATAAGAGTACAGATATCCCAACAATATACTTATTTCCTTTCCTTTAGATATATACCCAGTAGAACTGCTTAATTGTAATGATACTAAGAGAATAACATCCACCAACATACATTATATAATGATGTTTATTCCTACTTCCAGATATGGTTCCTGAGTCCAGTATAGTGGTGCACACCTATAAACCTAATAAGTTGGGAGAGTGAGACAAAAGGATTGCAAATTCAAAACAGCCTCAGAAACTTATGGAGGCACTGTCTCAAAATAAATAAAAAGTACTTGGGATATAGCTCTGTGGTAGAGGGCCCCAGTGTTCAAGGCTGAGTAACCCAAACACATGTGCATGTACCCACCCCCCCCCCACAGGCTGGATTCCTGGCAACCATTGGGCACTAAAAAAATGGAGGCATATTCAATTTTATCTAGTTCAGCTATAAGTTGTACATCATTCCTAAATATTGGAATGTAGTCTATTCTTAGGAGTTTCCTAAAACCAAATTATTTCAGTGAATAGGTGCCCAAATGAACTGGCTATGTTGAGAATAACATTAGATAGTCTCTATATATAGATTTTATACACACACTATAGGTAATATGTAGAATTAGTCTTTTCATTTAGAAACTTATAGGTATTAGATAATAATTATTATTATTCCAAGTAAACTTTCATTTATTTCACTAAATCAGTAAATATTTTTCTCAACGTTTTTTGACATTTTACCTTCAAATGTTCACTGGTTGGTTTCAGTCACATAGACCATTATGGATATTTTTTTTCCTACAAAGAGTGGAAGGAAAGCACTGAATACATGAATTTTTAAAAGGAAAACATTATTTACTTTTGTTATTTTCAATATACATTGAAAATAAACTTTGAGATGCGAGGAAGGCAAAATCCTAGTGAGTAGTTTGCTTCTGACTGGAAAGCATGCATGCATACATAAATGAATGAAGAAACAACCAAGCAAGCAGTATTTTATTGAAGAAATCCTTTTAATGCTTTGACAATACTCATTAAATGGTGAAGAAGCAGATTAAGAAGCTATAGAAAAGTTAATAGCAGTCTCACTATATTTAGCAAATTGCTTATTGAAATAGCTATATTCATTTATTTTTAGTTAATAGGCACTGTCCTAGGCACTAGTGAGATAGAGGTAAACAAAACAATGTCACTTTCTTCAAGAAATCTATAATTGGAATAGGAGAAGTCATTAAACAAGTGGTTACACAAGCAATTTGACCATCAGATAAAAGGTTTGAAAATTGTGTAAGAATAAGAAGGCATGTAGCAGTAAAAACAGACTTTGTCCAAGAGCTCGGGGAATGTTTCTCTAATGAATCCACATTAAAGGTGAAATATGAGGAATTAATTAGCTAGAAAAAGTAGTGGGGAAAATATATTCAAAACCCCAAAGAATGGCATATTATAAGGAAGTAAATAAAGGTTGATATGGCTGGTGACTAAAGGACAAAACAGTGTGAGAAACAAGTAAAGATAGAAAAAGTCAAAAGAGCAAAAATGTGTACATTTTTGGAAGAAATACTGAAGATTCTATATGAATCACATAAGAAATTAATTCCTTCATTCATTCTAGAAATATTTATGGACATTTATATGCCAGTTACTATTCTAGATGCTGAAGATACAATATCTTTGCACTCATGAAATTTATATTGTAAAGGGGAAAGATGGACAATAAGCAAAATAAATACATAAACTATGTATTTGGTCAGATGACAATAAGAGCTATGAATAAAAATATAGCAAAGACTGCTAATACGGAATGTGCCTTGAGGCATTACAATTTTAAGTAGGCTGGACAAAGAAGGACATGATAAAAAGGTAAGATTTAAGTAAGATTTAAAGGAAATGTGGGAGGCAGCCATCAGGATTACATTAGTTGTCTATTGTTGTGCAACCAGTTACCACAAATTAAGTGGCTTAAAACAGTGCTTGCTTTCTCACATTTTCTATGGGTCTAGTGTCTGGGTATAGCCTAGTTGAGACTCAGCTCAGGATCTCACAAAACTGCAATCAACATGGTGTCTCAGGCTGAAGCCTCCATTGGGGCTTGGGGGTCTCTTCTAATCTCATGGAATTATTGTTAGAATTTATTTCATTGCAGCTGTAGAACTCATGATGGCTTGCTTCTTCTAACCCAGCAGAAAAGACAGAGCTTTACAAAATAGATTTAAGTCTCTGACTACTAAATACACTTTTGAAAAGCTCACGTGATTAGGTTAGGTTCACCCAGAATAATCTCCCTTTTGATGAATTTGACATCATCTGATTAGGGGATTTAATCCATTCTGCAAAATTCTTTCACTTCTTTTCATATAACATAATGTCATTAAAGAGTGATATCCCATCATCTTTACCATATTTTGTTGGTGAGAGGCAAGTCATAGGTTACAGCTGTACTCAAGAGGACTGAGCATGATTTATTTGACTTCACCTTACAGTGTGTATGCCACAAGGGTATTTGAGTGAAGTGATTTCCAGTCAGTATGTGTATGGCACTTTCAGGACATCAAGGAGTCTAGCGTGGCTAGAGTGGAATGAATTGAGAAAGATTAGAGAGAGATACTGTCAGATGAAAGAGCTGATCTTGAAGAGTCTTACAGGCTCTTATAATGACCCTCAGTTTGGAATGAGGGAGACACTGAAGGGTATTCAACAAAGAGTGACATGATTTGATTTTTCTTTAAAAAATTACATATGTTGTTGTGTTGAGAATAGAATGAAGAAAATGGAAAATCATACAAGAATTTGAAGCAGAGGTGTGACATGAATGAAAGTGATGATAAAATAGTGGCTCCTTATTCTTCAGAAAAGAAGCGGCCAACTAATACACAGAGTCTTTGCTTTTTATCTGATTAGAGCTTTTGTAATTCTTGAATACATGGGAGATGGGCTACATGAAGATAAAGTATGAGAAGGAAGACATCCTTGAGGGAGTGTTTGGTTATTAATATATTTTATGGGGCCAGTAGACAGATCACACAAGATTACATATCATTAAAATTTAAGGTTACTGAATTATTGACATAGTTGTATGTATGAAATAATATAATTGTAGACCTGGAAAGAATATTGAAATTATTTTAATATTTATTCTAAATATTGCTTTAGGGGCTTGTTTATTTATCATTAGTATAATTCATGATTTTCTTTTTTAAATATACAACAATCTAGTGACCTCCCAATTTTCAATCAATTTGGGGTAGTAGCTCAGTAGAGGAGTGCTCGCCTAGCATGTGTGAGGCTCTGAGTTCGATCCTCAATACCATATAAAAATAAATAAATAAAATAAAGGTATTGTGTCCAACTACAATTAAAATAAATGTTTTTTTTTTAATTATACTAGGAGAGAGAGTATTATCAGCAAGATGGAGGACTACATAGCCCCACACACATTTTCCTTCAGGGAAATATTAAACAAGAAGAAGTTGGATAAAATAACTTAATAAATCAATTAAGCATTTACAACAACTAAGTTAACAATCTGTTAGGAAAAATTCATATTAAAAATTAGGAAATTATGTGGTATTTTTGTTTACTCATTCTTACCTTACCCCCCTGGCATAAAGGATGCCATTTAGGAGAAACAGTTGTACAATGACTCAGTTTCCATTTGTAAACCAGAGAGAGTGGAACATGTCACATATGCAAAATTTTATCCCATTTTTGGGCTAGTCAGGTTTTGTATCTGTATCACTTAGAGACTCTCAGAATCTAGAATGTCTGGCTAAGTGAAGCTCTGGGAAGCAACCAGAATGGCTTGTAGAAACCTTAAAGGGATTATAGACCCATAGAGACCTGAGGCAAAAGGTTACTGATCAGGGAACAAAACAGAACAGAAGTCTCAGACAAGAAGAAATGGAGAAGCTTAAGAAAATTAAGACATTTAAAAACAAACACATATATGGGGGAATTGGAAAAACATGCACACAGACTCCAAGGGATGTTCATGTTAAGAAATGTCAGGAACACTATGAGTCCTAAAATTGGACTGATTTGTTCAGGTCTTTCCTTGTTCTAGGTCATTCTCCAAAGAGTGGGAGAGGTTACTGTTTTTTCAAGTGCAAAATTTTCAATAAAAGATCACAAGGCATACAAAAAAATAGAAAAATGTGGTCCATTTAAAGGAATAAAATAATCTCCAATAAACTGTCCCTGAAGACACAGGCCCCAGACTTGTTAAATACAGTTGCCTTAATTATATTCAAAGAGGTAAGTAAAACATGGACAAAGAAAATTAGGAAAGTGATATGTGAACAAAATGAGACTCTGTTGACAAAGAGAGAGAAGTATAAAAAGGTACCAAATGGAAATTCTGAAACTGAAAAACATAATAACAGAAATGAAAATTTTACTGAAGAGTTCAACAGTGAATTCAAAGAAGCAGAAGAAAGAATTATTTAACTTGAAGACAGTTCACTTGAAATTATTGCATTCAGGGAGAAAAGAATAAGTGAAAGAAGGTAAAAAGAGCCAAAGGACTTATGAGAACATCAATAAAACCAATATAATTATTACAGAAGTTCTAGAAGGAAAAGAGACAAAGAAAGATTGTTTGAAGAAATAATGTCCAAAACTTCCCAAATGTGAAAAATAAACATGGATATATGAATTGAAGAACCTCAAGTAGAATAAAATCATTAATAGCAACATTATTCACAATAGCCAAAAGGTGGAATCCCTCAGTGTCTCTGATTCCACTTACATGAAGGACTTATGGTAGTCAAATTCACAGAGATAAACATAGAATAGTGGTTGTCAAGAATGAGTTATACTCCATGTATGTATAATATGTCAATTATACTCTATTGTCATCTATATCTGAAAAACAACAAATAAATAACAAAGAATTAAGATAAGGAAAATGGGCATTTATTGTCCAATGGGTATAGAGTTTCAGTTAGGGAAAATGAAAACAGTCCTGGAGATCGATGATGATGACAGCACAACATTGTGAATGTGCATACATTCTAATGTTTATTTTCTGTATAGCACAGTAAAAATTAAACAAACATACAAGAAAATGAGTAAAGCTATCTAGGGCAGCCTGATAACTCCAGTAGGAATTTTAGCACACATTTCTGGCAGATAGATTTTTCAGACTTGCCTTAAAACTTGGCATATCCAACAAGTACATTCAAGACCTGCTCAGGAAATATTTGCTTAATAATTAAAATTGGTCTCTCAGTTTCTTAATGCTCTTCATACTTCTTCATACAACTACTATATTTATACTTGATCATGATCCCTTCTTTTCATAATTTGGACCTGTTATTTTTAGTGCTACTGTGGTTTTTATAGAATAGTGATTATCAAATTAATGTATATTAATATGTATATTTATTTTGTATTTTAAAATATTTTAATGAAAGTTATCACACTCGAGAGTACAAGGTGCCAAACAGCAGTCAGTGAAAAGAATGCTGAGAAATATTGCTTTAGGGGCTTATTTATTTCTCATTAGGATAACTTATGATTTTCTTTTTTATACATACAGCAATCTAGTGACCTCCCAATTTTCCATCAATTTTCCAGTTTTGCGTCTCTGTCCAGGTAAAACACTTGCATTCTGAAACTTTCTTAAACCGCAGAATATTCATTTTATTGATGTTATCACATCATATTGATGGTTACTTTTCCCGAAGATAGATATTTTTCAAGCACATCAATAGCCTCCTTTAACAGCGAGACCAAGTGGGACTTATAGCATATTCTATGGTTCCTAGATATGATCTCTACAAATTTAACTATAATGGCTAGTAATAACATAGCAGGCATAGTCTATAAGAAATAAGCAAAAACTATATTAGTGTTTCTGAAAGACAACCTTAGAGGTCACATGCATCATAATCATGTAGGGCAATTGTTAAAATGCTGATTTCTAGTCCCCACACCAAACCCACTAAACAAGAATCTCTAGGAATAGAGTCTGATATAATATACTATATATACATATATATGTATATATGCAGTACTATATATAGTACAGTACATATTTTATATATTTATTTATATGTAAATAAATATTTATTTATTTATTTATTTGGTACTGGGGATTTAACACAGGGGTGCTTAACCACTGAACCACACCCCCAGCCCATATA
>NW_026000283.1:12707690-12724015 GCF_001458135.2 Marmota marmota marmota | reverse complement strand
TTTTTTTTTCCTGTTTTTTTTGGTTGACTTATTTTAATAACATGAAAATGGTAAATGTTGTATAAAAAGTCCATAGCAGACATCAGTCTCATGCAAAATTATGTGTGTAAACACCCTCACAAACATACACATTTAGTTTTATCATATATGAGTTCCTAAAATGCACATATCTGAGAATTCATACTACCCACAGTGTCTGTTCTTGTCCGCGGTACTTCTTTTTTAAATTATTTAATTATTCTAATTTATTATACATGATGGCAAAATGTAATTCATTTCATATTACACATATAGAGCCCAATTTTTCAAGTCACTGGTTGTACACAAAGTATTTTCACACCATTTGTGTCTTCATACATGTTCTTAGGGTAATGATGTGTAACTCATTCCACCATCATTTCTATCCCCTTACCCCATCCCTTCCCCTCTCTCCCCTTTGCCCTATCTAAAGTTCCTCCATGTCTCCCATGGTTTCCCCCATCACCATTATGAGTTAGCATCCACTTATCAGAGAACACTTTTAGTCTTTGGTTTTTTGGGATTGGCTAACTTCAGTTATCATTATATTCTCCAACTTCATCCATTTACCTGCAAATGCCATGATTTTATTCTGTTTTAATTCTGAGTAATGTTCCATTGTGTATATATACCAAAGTTTCCCTATCCCTTCATCTACAGAAGGGCATCTGAGTTGGTTCCATAATTTAGCTATTACGAATTGTGCTGCTATAAACATTGATGTGGCTGTGTTACTGTAGTATGCTATTTTTAAGTCCTTTGGGTATAAACCGAGGAGTGGGATAGCTGGGTCAAATGGTGGTTCCATTCCAAGTTTTCCAAGGAATCTCCATACTGCTTTCCTGATTGGTTGCACCAATTTGCAGTCCCACCAGCAATGTATGAGTGTGCCTTTTAGCAAGGAGTTCTCACTACTAAGTTGCTTAGGGCCTGTTTCTGAAGCTGGCTTTCAACTTACGATCCTCCTCCCTCAGACTCCTGAGCTTCTGGGATTACAGGAGTGTGCCACCATACCTGGCTTTATACTTTTAAATTTAGTGACTCTTATGCTCTATGAATGTAAGAACATTGATATAAATGTTAATGCCCTGCTTTTTGAAATAAAGCAGACTTTTCCCATTTCTATCACTTAATAGCATTACATTTTGTGGCTTCCTCCCTATTCATGTCTCATTTCACCTCTCTTACACATTTGCTCTAGGCCTAGTTTATCTCATATAAATCTCTCATAGCTGAAAGCTGCAATATTGTCACTTATAATTGCTTTTCCTGGTCTGGGTATACTCTATCTGAAGAATTTCACTGTCTTTTCCTGCCCTTTCCTCATTGCACATATACAATTGTCTAATGGATAATCATGTTGTTTCTTTTATACAATTCCACAAAATAGCTACTACCACACACAAAAACTACATGGTTGGATTTCACTGCCCCATTCAATCAGAGACAGAGTGATTATTGTCATTGGCTGATCAGGATTCTGGCCCTTGTAACAACCTCAATTCCATAACACAATCTCAGGTACAAAACCTCTGAATATAATACTTCAGATCTAACCAATCTATCCCATCCCCAAATCCAACACTTTTCTGTGTACTTATGACCCAAGTTCCACATTCTTCTATTCCACAACAACAATGGAGATCAGTTCTGTGCTTGGGGGACAGGATTCTTCAGAGACTTTATACAGAAGATTGCTGAGCCTTGAATAGTGGCAATGATATGAGTTGGGGTGAAATGCACAGTGGTGCTTTATGAACATTGTCTTAGTATTTCTCAAAATATGGTGGTCTTTAAATATGCAGATTTCACAGCTGAAGATCCCAGCCCTAATGAAAAAGAATCCTTGAGAGGAGGGCTCAGGAATCTTAACAGCCTCGGGTGTTTGAGTATACTCCAGGGGTCTATAATTATAAACAACAAAATTGTCCTCACAAAATCAATGTCATAAACTTTTACATGTTTTCAGATATGGGACTTGTGATTTCAGCTATGGTGGACACATATGAATTGGCTCCCATTATTTCTTTTTTATGTATTTTATTAATTAATTATAGATATACATAACATTAGAGTTCATTTTGCCTAATTATACAAGCATCAAATGCTCCAAATCATTCCCCAGTATTTCCCCTTTTCCTCCCTTCTTTCCTCCCTCTATTCCCTTTCCTTTGCTGATCTTTCTATTTATTTATATATTTTTTTTTAATTAGTGTATTGTGGATATACATACAGGTGAAATTTACTGTGCTATATTTATATATGTACATAGAAAAGTTCGAGTGGCCTTGAATGTTTTCACTATTTTTTGAGAGATATTCACAAAATGACAACTTGATATTCAGTTGAGAAATGGAGTTTGAAAGACAACCATAAAGGAGATGAAAATGAACAGTGTTTCAAAGTAGCGTAATGGGATGGGAAGAATATTTGAAAGTCTAGTTTTGGATGGAGAATTTGTTGTAGCTTAATGCACAGGCTTTTGTCTGAAAATTAACATCTACATTGTACTTTTTCAATTTATTTTGGAAGGACCTCTAGCAAAATGACATTAAATAGAAATTCACTATATCTACATAAAATTTGAGATAAATTAAAATTAATTGCCCTTTCAGATAATTCATAGTGGACTCATAAAAATGCTTTTTTATTCTGTAAGTCCTTTCAATATTCAAACTCCTCCAGCACACCATCTGTTCAGTCTTTTGGTGCATCTGCAGGTTCTATCTCAGTGACAGAGAGATTGGAGAGCTATACAGCTTTAGAATATTTTTAAAACATTAAAACTCTGAAATATTTATAAATTATACTACTACTGAAGATTTTTATTACACTTTTTTCCTAAAATATGGGCATTTGAATGAATGAAATAAAGTAACATTTGTATTGACATTGTAATCTTTGTTATTTGTCTTAATTCAGAAATCATGTTTGTTACTATTCCTCATCAGAAATTCTATTTGAAATTATTGGTGTATTCTACAGCTAGCACTGTGAACCTCAAAGTTGCTAATCCATTAATTTAAAAAAGTGTGATTTGATTGCCTACCTCTATTTGAGGCTAATACCTTTCCTAAGTTTTACATTCCAGTAGAATTCATTTGATAGGAAAATTTTATGGTTTTGATTTTACATGTTCAAGTCAGTATTTTGTTCCAGAGTATATTTGTTCAAGGAGTTAAAATTTCTCTCATTCAAAGGACTGAAATTAATATGAATCAGAGAAAGTTCTAAATTCCTAAGAAAATACATTCTCACAAGCTATCTTTTAAAATAGGATTTTGATAAGATTAAAAATAGCAAACTGTTAAATTCCCATGACATTTTACCCATAGTATGGCAACAAAAAATAATTGAACTAATTCATTTAAATGTACTTTACTGTCAAATGATCAATATTTCATTATTGACTTTTATGTATTTATTTACTGACCCTTGACAAAAAGCAAAGATAACATCAACATTGTATCAGAAATAATTTTAACTTTTCTCCTTAGGGATAGCAAAGGAAAACATAAAAATGTTATGTTCTGAGATCTCAAAAGTGACTTTAGGAACTATGTTTGATACAATATGAAAGGATGAACTTAGAAACTTCACTGCTTCTGTAATTGTTGACCTAATTTATGAGTCATTGAAATGAGTTAGACATCAATCTTTTCAAATCAATGTGATGAATAGAACCTGTATGATTTAGAGAACACCTTCTTACAGGGAGTTCAGCAAATTCTTAAGGGAAAAAGTTTGATAGATGCTATTAAACATACAAGGTCTGGATGTATTGTTTATTGACATGTTCTTAAACTAAATGATTTCATTCATGCTTGAAGGTCAAACCATCTACCCTTTGATAACGCATCAATGACAAGATCACTGTTGATAAAATGCTGAGCTGTTGGTCAGAAAATTAAGAATTTCTCATCAGCCTAAAATAGGTCTGAGGGCAAAGGAGGGAGAGAAAACATATGGGTTGTTAGGGAACTAGAGGGATAAACAATTTCTATACACAGTTGTTTTTCTTGTGGACAATAAAGCAGGAAATGCCTCTCATGACCACCTAATGAGGATATGATAGACTCCAGCCTTCCTAATTTGCATATTCAGACATCATGGCATTAGTACAGAGCATCATGGTGCTCAAACATCTCCCTGGTAGCTGAATGCTGGTTTTCAAAGTGCCCTTGGCTCCCAAACAGCTAAAAAGGCATTGGTGAGCAGATGGCCATTGTGTGATGAAAAGTCTAATTGTATTTGCCTTCTCTAATGGAGAGAGAGCCAGGACAGTCAGGCAGGTCAAGGCATGTGGGCATGACTAACATATTGTGTCTGAAGAGAAAACTTGGAGAGCTCAGTTGGATAGCTAATGAGACAACTTACAGGCCCTCAGGCTGAGTCTGTATCTGCAAAATGATAAAAGAAAGGCAAGAATTGAAGCACTAAGGCAGAAAACACATGCCTGCAAAACCTTCTGGACATTATCAGAGAACACAGAAGCACTGAAACCAGATAAAACAATGCCTTTGTATCCCAGTTATACTACCCCCAAATTATATGGCATTAGAAAAACTAATTCACCTCTGAAGTCTTAGTCCTCTCAACTATAAAATGAAGACAATGACAATACTGTAGGCTGTTGCTGAGGATTATTTGAAATAACATATAAATAGCACCTAGCATTGCATTTGGTTCATAATAAGAACTCAATAAATATTTGCAATTTGTTTTAGCAATTACTTAAAGAATGCAGGCAAAAAGTGTTTTAGAGGCTCTCCTATATTAGGTTCCCTAAAAACACAGCTCTAGATAGGGATCATTTGGGAATAATACCAATGGCAATTTCAAGGCCCCTTCTACCATGTTCTAATAGAATCAATAGGGATCTTGAAAGCTGACTGTGCATGTTTCTTCCCAAATTTTTATACAGGTATATTATGTTGGTAGATTGAAATCAGTCATGGTAAACTGTACCATGGAAATCAGCAAATTCTATGATCAGCCTTCCTCACCCTATGCCCTCTATCCTGTTATCAAACATTTACTAGAACACTATTGTTTGTAACTGAAGAAGAAAAAGATATTTTGAAGCCTGATTCCTACACATGATTTCCAAGGTGGGGTAAAGGTTGAACTGGGATAAATTGCAGATGTCTAAAAACAGATAAGTAATGCAATGGCTTTCTTAGTACATGCTTATAGTCTTTTCTGTATCTAATTTCATCAGCATTATCATTTTTCATCATTTGTTTTCTATATTTACACTTTCCCTCTGCTAATCATAATCTGGCTCGAGCAATGAACTGAACTGCTATAATAAAAGCACTCTGACAACAGACTAGGAAGATTCAGCAGAACGGGAGCATAGAACCAAGTCACTTAGCAACTTGAAGTCACTCAGAAGGACAATGAAATCATTTACACAACAATTGATTTTTCTAAAAGGATACTATATACTAACCCCATGTACAGCTTAAACTTTGTTGTACTACTTTCCAAAGTTCTATCTCCCAAAACTCCAACTACCACTTCACCCTTTAGCGAAAACAAAAGTGAAAGAAGAGAAAAAATATTGAAACTTATTTTCTAAATTCACTAAGTCTCCTTAGGGAGTTGAGTCATTTAGAACAAAAGCTTTGATGAGCCCCCTTAAGGTGCCACCCCAACTACATGCGAGGGATTGAAAGAATAAGAAGCTGCTCAGCTTCACCAAACACCACATGTTATTGATGGATTGCACTGCCAGGTATCCTAAATCTAATATAAAAAGCCATAGGAAGCAGATTTTTCAAGTTACCCTGAATCCCTAGAAGTAACACAGTCTAAGCCCATAAGGAATCTGACATTTGGATGGGCCCTCAGGTTTATTCATAAAATTAAGTAAAATGACATCATTATTATAACTTAGGATACTAAATATAGAATAAAAATTAATGAGTATATAGAAGTCATATTTCTAATAGATCATTAGTTAACTATACTCTAATTATACAAACAATGTATGCCCATGTTTACAAAAATAAAGTCATATAAAATGGTATTGTATTCTTAAATTAGTCTTATAGCTAGCCCTTTCCAATTCTCTAGTACTCAGTTTTGATCCTCAGAGACATTTTCTTTTTCCAAAGCAGCTGTTCCTACTTCTATGTTCATCCTCTTGGTATCCCCTTCTATTTTGGTTTTCATTATACATTACTGTTTGTGATGATTTCATTTATCAATCATTTATCAAACATGCCATAAAACCTAAAATAAATTGATGATTACTTCTATTATTATTTTTTGAGAGAGAGAGAGAGAGAGAGAGAGAGAGATTTTTTTTACTATTTATTGTTTAGTTTTCGGAGGACACAACATCTTTATTTGTATGTGGTGCTGAGGATGAACCCAGCACCGGGCGCATGCCAGGTGAGCGTGCTACCGCTTGAGTCACATCCCCAGCCCTATTATTATTTTCTTAATCATTGAGAAAGGAAAGGGCCTATAATTAAATTGATAGTGTTGTTAAAATGAATTTTATAATTTCTCTTCCATAATGTAAACTGAATGGGGGCTGTGAACATGTCTGCCTTTATCATTGTTGAATTTTCAGTGCCTAGCACAATGCCAGACTCCAAGAAGCACTTGTGGAATGAATGTATCAGATCATCTTAATCATACTTCACTGTATCTTCCTATATCAGAACATAAAGAGCCACTACTGTCTTTGTAACCATTGTACAGTATTCCATTGTATTTATTTAATCTTTTTTTGATGGAGATCATTTCCAACTTTATGATATTAAACAATTCTCAGTGGTAATCTATTGTGTATATAACTTTTGTTACTTGTGTACAAATATCATTAAGATAAACCCTTATAAGTAGAACTATTGCATCAAAATATGAATTTTTAATTAGAGAAATACAAATTAAAATCACACTGAGATTCCATCTCAGTCTAGTCAGAATGACAAGTATCAAGAATGCAAGTAACAATAAATGTTGGTGAGAATGTGGGGGAAAAGGTACACTCACGAATTGTTAGGACTGTAAGTCGGTGCAACCACTATGGAAATCAGTATGGACATTACTCAGAAAACTTGGATTAGAACCACCATTTGACCCAGTTACCCCACTCCACAGTTTATACTCAAAGAATCTAAAATTAGTATACTACAGTGATGTAGTCACATCAATGTTAATAGCAGCTCAATTCATAATAGCTAACCTATGGAACCTAGGTGTCCTTCAACAGATGAATGACAAAGAAAATGTGGTATGTATACACAATGGAATATTACTAGGCCATAAAGAACAAAAATATGGCATTTGCTTCTAAATGGATGGAAATAGAGATTATCATACTAAGTGAAATAAGCCAATCTCAAAAAAACAAAGTCTGAATGTTCTTTCTGATATGTGATGTTACCACACAATAAATTGGCTGGGAGGGAAAGACTGAAGTTCATTGGATTAGACAGAGGGGAATGAAGGGAAGTGAGGGAGGGGTAGGAATAGGGAAAACAGTAGAAAGAATTGTTTATAACTTTCCTATGTTCATATATGAATACATGACTAGTGTAACTCCACATCATGTACAACCACAAGAATGGGATCCTAATTAGAATAAGCTATTCTCCATGTATGTATAATATGTCAAAATACATAATATTGTCATGTATATCTAAAAAGAACAAAAAAAGAAAAAAGTATATGCATTTTTAATTTGGGTATACATTGCCAAATACAGGAATTTTTTGGAATGCACAGCATGGAAAGGATGTTCTATTAAGAGATATGTTTTAAGCAGCCTACTTGGAAGTATATCCTTCTAACTCTACAATGTTTTTATCTATATATGGGTCTGAAGAAGTAATTTTTCTTCTAGGTTTCTTAGAGATGCAATCCAGGATGCTCTATGCTTCATCATCTTCTCTGTTTTGGAAGAGACTGAATAACTTCTATCTCCTTCAATCTATCCTGCAGACCATCACCAGAGTAAACTATCCTTAATAACCTTTTGATCATATTACACATTAAAAAACTGTGCAATTTTTTCATACATTCCTGTGTTTTGTGACTGTTCTAAAATTTGTATTTATTTTACTTTATTTATTTATTGGGGTATCAGCATACCAGGGATTGAACTCGGGGGCATTTGACCCCTGAGCCACATACCCAGCCCTATTTTGTATTTTATTTAGAGTCAGGTTCTTATGGAGTTCCTTAGGGTTCACTTTTACTGAGCATGGTTTTGAACTCACAATCCTCCTGCCTCAGCCTGCTGAGCTGCTAGGATTACAGGCATATGCCACCACACCCAGCTGCTTTATTTTTAACTTATAAATAGTAATTGCATACATTTATGGGATACAGTGTGGTATTACAATACATGTATACATTATGAAATGATCAAATCAGGCTAATTAGCATACCTATTACCTGAAATATTCATCTATGCTTGGCATAGAACCCTGCATATAGGAGGGATAAATACATAGTTGAGATCATTATGCAAATTGTGAATTCTTCCTATGAAGGAAAAATGTGCATATTATAAATCCTGAAATAGGATTTAATTGCTGAAATAGTTTCAGGTGTGGTTGATCCCTGTGTGGTATAAATATCACTGAACAAAAAGAGAAAGCATCAAGATTAACTTAGATGGGGCTGGGGTTGTAGCTCAGTGGAAGAGTGCTTGCCTAGCATGTGTGAGGCACTGGGTTCGATCCTCAGCATCACAAAAAATAAAGATATTAAAAAAGACGTAACTTGGAGCTAGGAAGAAAATATCACTTGGATTAAACTAAGTACAACCAGTAATAAATAATAAATAATAAATAAAAAAAATAAAAAATAATAAAAATAATAAATAATAAATAATAAATAAAACAGACTATTGCTATTTCTATTACTATTGATAATATTAGCACTATGATAAATTCTTTATACATATTATTTTTATTGTTATTAGCTATTAATTGTATAATTTAGTGAGTTTCAGAGGGGAAATCTAGATACGACATATATATTATTTAGCCTCCTCTCATTGAAACATAGATTAGTAAGTCATCTTTTTTTCTAAATGAAAGTTTAAATACCTTGACCAAGATCAAAGAATAATTACAGAATTTCTGTAAATGGTAAATTTAGGAGTAATGAATAGGGAAGAAAAGGAACTTGTTTTGAAACTTTGTTGTCAGAGAAAACGCATTATTAAAAAAACAAAATATTAAAAAAATGTGTGCTGGAGTTTGAAAATAGATTGTATGAATTCAGACTATGAATTATAGGAGCAGTACTCCCATTCAAATCTGCATTTTAAACAGATACTCAAACACTCTACCCTGGGTGGTGAACTTTGAGATTTGGCCAGGGCTTTATCTTTAATTTTACAGATTATTTCAGGTGGGACTTCAATCTGGAACTTTTTTTTTTTTTAATAAATCAGTGATTTTTTTAAGAACAATTGAAAATCCTTCAGATTATGTTTTCAGAGATTCTAGGTCATTGTATCCAGTGTTTTTTCTTGGCTGCCCAAAGGCAGTGAATGATCTTTGAGAGGACTTTCTTGATTCATCCATCAGTGTGACTTCTTATTTCCTGTCCCCCAAGAACATCCAATTGACCGATAACCTCTACAATGTAGATGATTTCTGCATCTTTCCAGAGAGCTCTGCAAAAAAGAGAGTGAAATTGCTGCTAAGCTTCTTCCTAGATAACTAACCAAGCCACCTATAAATAGTGTCACCTCCCAAGGCAACTAAGACATAAGATAAACTATGGGAATTTGAGAAAACTTTCTAAGTAGTAAAGGTACTTGTAGCCCCTAACTATAGAGATTGTCTCATTTTTGACATTCAAGTTGCAGGGTCTGTTACTCTGTGAGAAGTGAAAATTCCTTAGTGAGCAAATGATTGTGCAAAGTCTGCCCATTAGCTGATTGCTGAACAAGTGACAACACCGGACCCCTATGGGTTTTGGAATGGTGCTGATTCCTGTCTTTGTGTTATAGTACTCCACCTAAAAAAAGGCACATGATGATTCAAGTCTTATATTTTTATTTTTATATACCCTTCTTATCCAAACATAGAAAAAGCAAATGCTGCAGACACATCCCTCCTGCTTATTTGCCAGTGTTGGAAAGTCCAATCAGTATCTTTACAAAGATGTACTAAAGTTTAAGGGAGGAGGCCCAGAGGGTTTAGAAATATGTTGATACCAGTGAATGTTTCAATCCATAACTTTCTGAAATGTCTGCATCCCTTAGTAATTCACAATTAGAGAAAGCCACAATTCCCCTTCAACAGCTGCTTTTGTTTGGTGAAAGCTAGATGGCCACAAATTTATGTAGGAGAGTGATTTCACTCAAATTGATAGGTTTGTGGTTCCCTGGTACTTTCTGAGTGGCATTCATTTCAGAATGAATGTTTAGCCCTTCAAGCTATAAGGAGTTCAATTGAATGAATGTAAGATATTTATTGAAAGATACAAGGATGACCTGAGATATATAATCATTATCCACGAGGGACGTAGTGATCCCAAAGAAGACAATGCAAGCTAAATGACACAGGACTTCCAAGCAAAAGAAAATGCAGCAAAACCCTCTCCACCCCAAGCTTGACAAAACTTCATACTTCCTGTGTAAAAAGAACTTGCATTAGGCTGTGATTTTGTTTTGCTCATTTCCTCAAGTTGAGTTTTACGGGTGTTTCTATTAGGCCAACAAATTCCCCAGTTCCTGACTGAGAGTGTTTATTGGTAATCTTAGCCCCAGTAGTCAATGGGGTTAAGAAATAAGCTGCCATCCCCAAGCTGGAATCTAGCCACAAGTTAGGGGCCCCCAATTTGTTTTCCATTTCTAATTAGCTACTAGGTATGCAAGTGGTTTGGTGCTTAAAGATAACTTAGGTATCTGGCTTGTCCCTGGATTTCGGCTTTCACTGTGTGCTGCCATTACATTGCTGATTGAGTCCATGATTTTTGCTCTGGTCCTTGAAGTTAAAGAGCTTGTATTCAAAGGACAGACTAGATAATTTTATCCTAATTTTATCACTAATTTGCTATGAGAATTTGTGCAAATAACTCAACTTCTTTGACTTTAATTTTTAAAACTATAAAATTAAGAAAGTAATTGGGAAAAATAAATGATACATTTAATAGAGCAATTTAACAAGGACATGCTAAATGTTACCTATTTTTACTATTATTTATAATATTTCAATTAAACTGTTTGGTACTCTGATCCCCTTATAGGTCAAGAGCTTTTCCTGATCTGTGATCAGTAAAATGACTGGATGGGGAGTTGTGAGGAAGAGTGCAACTAATGATCTACCTTACCCTAGTCAATTACAACCTCTCCTTATACACAGATCTTCCAGATGATGACTACCATCCTCTTACATATCTTCCAAACATTCTACTCAGTTTTTTTTTGTCAGGGGTACCAAGGATTGAACTCAGGGGCACTCTACCACTGAGCCACATCCCCAGTCCTATTTTGTATTTTATTTAGAGACAGGGTCTCACTGAGTTGCTGAAGCTGCCTTCGAACTCGTGACTCTCCTGTATCAGCCTCCTGAGCTGCTGGAATTACAGGCATGTGCCACCTCGCCTGGCCATTCTACTCAGTTTTTGATTGGCTAGATTCTCTCCACCTAATTAAAACATCTTTAGCCAGCACTGTGTCTAGGTATGTTATGCCTTTACCCATATAGCTGTCTCCTCAGCTCCAGCTCCATTAAATCTAGTTACTAGTGTAACTCCACATCATGTTCAACCACAAGAATGAAGGGCAGCAGAATACAACAGACACTAGTATGGCAGTATGTATAAACGTGGCTGTATAACCAATGTGATCCTGCAATCTGTACACATGGAAAAATAAGAATTCATACCCCATTTGAATCAAATGTATGATATATGATATGTCAAGATCATTGTAATGTTTTGAGCAACTAATTAAAAAAAGAATGGGATCCTAATTAGAATAAGCTATTTTCCATGTATGTATAATATATCAAAATACATAATATTGCATAGCTATCTCTTCAGCTCTTACAACACTGGGTATTCACATGTGGCCCAGCAACAAGATCCCAACACTTTATTCTCATTACCTCTTTAATATTGCTTGAAGTGAGCCTGAGTCATGCCAGTAAATGATAGGCTAATGGACACATTTGGGGGTTTCCTTTCACCTTTTTTTTCTTAAGTAAGCTGATGAAAGAAAAATGAGGTTCATAACTTGATCTGCCATAGAAGGAACAACCTAGGTGAATATCAGAAGTATGAAAACAATGACTTATCATTTCCCCCCTATTGTATGTTAGTATCCACATATTAGAGAGGATATTGGGCAAGCTAATTTCACTTAGCATGATCATCTCTAGTTCCATCCATTTACCAGCAAATGCCATGATTTCATTCTTCTTTATGGCTGAGTAAAACACCATTGTGTATATATAAACCACATTTTATTTATCCTTTCATCTGTTGGAGGGCACCTAGGTTGATTCCATAGCTTAGCTATTATAAACTGAGCTGCTATAAGTTCATTAGATTAGACAAAGGGGATTGAAGGGAAGGGGGAATGGGAATAGGAAAGACAAAACGAATTATATGCTCATATATATGAATATATGACCATTAAAAATCCCCATCATATACAACCATAGGAGTGGGATCCTAATTAGAATAAGATATATTCCATGTATGTATGTTAAAATATACTCTACTATCAGGCGTAGATAAAAAGAATTTAAAAAAACGAAGGAAGTGGCTTTGGGAGGATGAAAGGGTTCAAGTCACCATAACTTTATGGAAAGGAAGATGGTGAATGAAGAGAATATGAAAACCATGGCTACCAGATCAACAAAAAATTTAACATTCTCAAAATTATAAAAGTTGGTGAAAATGCTGAGTAACAGGAGTTTCATACATTGTTCTTATAATTTGAGATATGTATCAGTGGTTGTCATTGACAAAGTGTCTTCAAGGAGTTTACATCATACTAGGAGAGAGAAAATGAAAAATAAAAATATTTACAATTGAAAAAAAAAAAGACCTAGTTTTCTCCATCCTGAAAAATTATTTTTCTACAGGCAGCTTGATGCCCTAAATCCCATAGCTAACACACTCACTGTAATTTAAGAACATGATCCTTTGTTTAGCCAAAAGCCCAGGGGATGGCTAACATCAGTCTACCATCAAGCATCAAGGTTGCAAGTTCCAGATTTAATTATCTTAATACTCACTTTTCCTATATGATAGGCCCACTGTGTATTCAAGCTGTACCTCTTTCCTGAGCCAATACTGAGTCAGTAGTCTCATTATCAAATGTTCTTGCACATACCCCAATCCTACTGAGCATAAAAAACAGATTATAGTCCTCCTTTAAATTGTACATAATCCAAGTCATCAATCTGTCATTTTATATATGTAAAAAGTTAAAAAAAGGAAGCTGTTAACTTATTGACATTATTTAACTGGAAGGAAGTCAGAAAAATAAAAGAGAAAACTGAAGTTTGAGTAGGCTTTTGCCTCCAACAAGAATTCAGAGAGCTAGGAAACAAGCACACACAATTCCATGAAGATGTGTGTGCTTACGTGTATATCCATGAACACTGTTAAACTAATACAGATGGTATGTTTAAATGAAAAGGTAGGGAGATGAGGTAGGAAGAGGTGAGGTGAGGTGAGGTAGAACTAGCAAAGATATATTTCTAAATAAGAGTTTCTGGAATAAAAAGGAAATTAAAGAAAATAGATGAACCGATTCATATGAAGTGGAAATGATGATGCCACAGAATGGTGATGCAAAAGAATTAGAATGATTCCATAATTTCACATGGACATGTGTATAGAGAAGGTGCATCAGCATGGCCTTAATATGTTAATGTTTTAAATATTTAGACATATTAATATAAAATGGCAACAATCTAGTTTTGTGTTCAGGAAATATGTTTTCTATTTCTAGATATTTAGGTCCAAGGTGTTGTAATAAAAATAGTTTTATTTATGAAGGAGGCATGACTCAATCAAAGATGACAGTCGCAGCATTATTCATGTAACATTTAAAAAAGGTATCCTCATATGATGCAAATTTAAGCATAAAAATATATGCATGGAAAGTTTCCTTCTCATGCCTATTCTAGCTAGCCCCAATTTCCAACTCTATGTTCAAATAGGCAATTTTTTTTAGTTCCTGATGTAGCTGTCTAGCGTTCTATAAGGCACACACAAATATGAATAATTATTAATTCTTACTGTCCTCCAGTTTTTATAAAAATGGCAGTAATGTTAAGCACATTTTTCTGTGCCTTTTTTTTTCAATTACTAAATTATATATTTTGGAGAGATTTATCAGTAAATATCATTTTTGCAGCTGCATAATAGTCCATTATATAGATATATCATGGTATCCTAGTCAGTATCCTAGAGGATAGATGTTTACATTGCTTTAATTATTATAAACAATGCTGCAATTATTAATCAGGTATATATATTATGACATATTTTGTTTTGTACAGTGGAAGAGTGTATTTGTAGTTTAAAATTATGGAAATGAATGCATTTACATAGTGAAAGATATCACTTCATATGGCTTATTCCATTTGCCCAACTATCAACAATATGTAAGAATACCTATTTGTCCATGCCACAGACTCACTAGACTATGGATTTTTAAATAGTATCTCAATATGGTTTGAATTATCAGATTCCTTATTATGATTGGAAAATATACCTGCCAATTAAATACAAATGAGGGCCATAATTACTCCCTTTTCTGTAAACTATCATTCTATATTCTTTGCCTTCTTTTCATATTCATTTAGAGATTTTTTTATATATTGAGATGAGTTACTCTTTGTATATGAATTGTCTCATTCTCTGATTTGCAGTAGGCTGTTCAATTATTACTTCAAGACTTTTATTACAAATTCTTACTTGCACATACAAACTTGAAACATAAGAGTTATGCATTTCTCATGACAACACCAAAGAAAAGCACATCCTATTTCATCTTTATGATAGTAGTAGCTGAATATCTTGTGTATGACAAGTATACAAGAAAGCAGTATTATCAGATCAAATTCAGGATAATAAGTAGTGTTATCTACTTTCTATTGCTAATGCCACAATTTCATAGATTGGGTAAATTATTAAAAAAAGAGGTTTATTGTGGTTCAGGGTTCTGGTCTAAGATTGAGGGGCCTCATCTGGTGAAGGTCTTCTTGAAGTCAAACTTCTGAAGTGGCACAGGGCATCACATGTCAAGGGACTGACAGGTGTGAAACCTAGCCAAACTGACTTTTATATTCAAACTGGCAGACTCAATTTGGAGATAACTCATGAATCCATTAATTCATTAATTGCATGAAAATTTGCATGAATGGATTAAACGAAGAGCCCTTAATCACCTTTTGAAAAGTCTCATCTGGTCCCACTTCCTTATGTCTTATAATGGGGATTAAATTTCATCATGATTTGGGGAGGGGATACACCATATTCAGACCTTAGCACCAGTTAATTTTTTATTGCAGATAAACGATGAATTTTTTCTCTAAGTACATCCCAAATATTATGTGGGATATATGTACACTAAAAGACTTTGTTTGCATAGAATTTAAATTTAACTGAACATTCTATATTTTTATTTGGTAAGTTGAGTAACCCTGATTTCATTTTCATTATTTTTTGAGACCAAGATCCCATGACCAACATCTATTGATCTTGAAGCATGTATCCAACTGATAATATATACACTTTTATAATGGGATTATAAAAATCCAAGATAGGTAAGAATTTAAGATCATAAAATTTAATCATATATTTGATGTATAAATGCTCTGTAAAATGCTCCCCCCTCAGCCAAGCATTCATCCAACTCATTACTAGACACTTTCAGTGGTGAGAAATTGCTACTAGTAGGTCAATGACAGTTCATTTGATGTTTTTTAAAAAATTTTTAGACAGTGATGGACCTTTATTTTATTCATTTATTTATATGTGGTGTTGAGAATTGAAACCAGTGCCTCACATATGCTAGACAAGTGCTCTACCACTGAGTCACAACCCCAGCCCCATCCTTTCATTTATTTTACCCCAGCTTCTACATATTAAACATTCAATCTTGGAGTTTCTGAGTTTGGCTAATTTCACTTAGCGTGATGTCCTCCATTTCCATCCATTTACTGGCAAATGCCATAATTTCATTTTTTATAGCTGAGTAGAACTCCAGTGTGTGTGTGTGTGTGTGTGTGTGTGTGTGTGTGTGTAGTGATAGTCAACCATCGAATCGTATCTTTGATCCTGGTGGATTGGCCCCC
>NW_026000283.1:12648172-12706133 GCF_001458135.2 Marmota marmota marmota | reverse complement strand
CTCCAGTGTGTGTGTGTGTGTGTGTGTGTGTGTGTGTGTGTGTGTATGTATGTATGGATAGATAGACAGATGCCACAATTTCTTAATCCATTCATCCGTTGACAGGCATCTGTGTTGATTCCATAATTTGGCTGTGTTGCTGCAGTATGCAGAGTCTAGATCTTTTGTGATAATACCCAGGAATGGGATAGCTGAGTCACATGGTGGTTCCATCCCTACTTTTTTGAGGGATCTCCATACTGCTTTCCAGAGTGGTTGTACTAGTCTGCAGTCCCAAGTGATCTACCACTAAGCCACAACCCCAGCCCTCATTTGATGTTTTCACTGATCATTTCACAAATCATTTCTCAAATTAAACAAAATCTCTTTTCTTGAGATTCCTTCCATTCATCCTAGTCTTGGCAGCCACTAAGTGAAATCACTTTTCCATATGCCATTTTTTCAAATGTTTAATGACAGTGGGCCAGTCTTAACATTACTTTTTCCCTTTGATAAATATTTCCAGATCCTTCAACTGTCTTTGTAAAATATTATTCAAGTCCTCATATACCAGGAAATACTGATTTTGTATATTCTATGTGTCAGGCATGTAACACTAATGAAAAATCTAAAATTTTCACTCAAGACACTCTTAGTCTAATGTGGGAAATTAATGGAGGGACAAACACGTACAAAGCTCTGTGACAAGTACTATAAAAGTATGAACCAGATCCTTTAAGGACATGGAAGAGTTAGAGTTTAAATCTGTCTGAAAAAGTAAAGAGGGTGGGTGGCAGGGAAATGTTCAGAGAAGGCTTAGAGTGTCTTATATGTTTCATAAGAATTTTCCATTTGACTAGGGAGAGAAATGGCAGATATTGATGACTTGTTCAATTAGTATTTTAAGGTCCTTATGCGATGCAACCCCTCTTAGATTGGATAAGTGTTAATCACTTCATTCTTAAAAAAACTAGGTTTTTATCACATGGCACTCCAATCATTCATTTTCCCTTTCCTTGCTCCTTCTAATCCTCTTACCCTTCATTGTTCTTCTTCTCAAAAATTCTGTCCTCTGTATACTGCTTTTCTCATTCTATATGTATTCCTATTTAGCAATTTCATTTGTTTTTGTGGTTTCCATTGCTGCATAAAATCTTGATGATTTCTAAAAATATGTATTCATCCCATACCTCTCCTAAGCTTCACACATATGTGTAAAATGATTATTTAAGAAATCCACCTAGATGACTCACAAGCATCTCAGATACAATATGTGCAAACTGAAGGCCTCTTCCTATGTTCATTAATCAGGTATAGCTTTACCTACACTATCACCTGTATTAGAAAACTGAGAAACTTGGGGCATTCCTGTTTTCTCTTACTTTTTTCATTCTCCTTTTTTTCTCTACTGAATCTTGCTTAAACTTTTGTCCAAGTTCAGGCTTTCATCATCTATATATTGGACTTAAATAATACCTGGTGTGATTTGGGTATGAGGTATCCCCCCAAAACTCAGTGTGAGACAATGCAAGAATGTTTAGAGGAGAAATGATTCAATTATGAAAGCTGTAACCTAATAGTGAATTAATTCCGCGATAGGAATTAACTGGGTGGTAACTATAGATATCAGGTAAGGTGTTGATGGAGGAAGTATTCCACTGGGGGTGTGCTTTTGGGCTATATATTTTAATCCCTGGTGAGCAGAGAATTCTATGCTTCCTAATTGCCATGTCCTGAACTGCTTTCCTGCATACTGCCCTTCCTTCATGATATTCTGCATTACCTAGGGCCCAGAGCTATGGCAGTAGCTGACCTCGAACTGGATTTCTGAAAGCATGAACCAAAATAAACTTTTAGTTACAGTGATACAAAACTGACTTTAAAAGTACCCTAACTTAACCTAAATTCTAATCATTTTCATCACCTAGCAACTCCACCCATAGCTACCTAAATGATCTATATCAAATACTATTCAAGGATAATTATTTTTAACATGATAACATTAGGAACTCTACTTATCCACTCCCAAGTGAAGCTTATAAAAAACAAAATCAAATAAAAAAAAAAAAACATTTAAAGACTCTGCAAATGGTTCTAAAAGTTAGCAGTAAATGAAGAAAAATCTATTTGTGTTGAAAAACTTTCCACTGTTATGAAAAAATTTCTGTGATAATCAACTTATAAGGAGAAAAGGTTTATTTTGGCTCACAGTTTCAGAGATTTCTATCGTTTGTGGGCCTCTGGTGAGGCAGAACATCACAGTGGGGAGCACACGATGAAGTAAAGTTACTTACCTCATGATGGCCAGTAAGCATACCAAAGTAGAGAGGGGCCCAGGTTCTGATACACCATTTTGAGATCACAGCCCCAGTAACATAACTTCCTTCCACTAGGCCCCATCTCCTAAAGGTTCCACCACCTCCCCATAGTACCAATAGTGCCATGAGCTGGAGGCTAAACCTTTAACACATTGGCCTTTGGGGGGCATTCATGATACAAACCATAGCACTACTTAAGAATGCTTATGAAAATTCACTAAGAAAAGCAAGAGACTCTAGTATCTGTATGAAGACCGCTCCTTTTTCCCTCTCCTACCTAATTGAGACCAGGATCTACTCAGACTTCTTTGACCAAGAATTCAGGATTTTTTTCTTCCTACAATGCCCATGCAAATAATTTTTTCCTAGAAAGAACAGAATATTAACATTTTTTTTTGCTCCCTGCTACTTGGTTATGAGGCTAAAACCAAGGCAAGTATGGTCAAAAGTTTAGGGTTCCACCCACCCCATCAAACAGAGGCTCTACTTTGATTAGCACACCAAGAATACTGGAGCCTTGACTTCTCTTGCTCTGGTTTTTGATGTTATAATCCCATGCAAAAAGAAACAAGTTGAAGGCATCTCAGTCTGCTGCCTAGCCCCTTCCTTGAGTGAGTGTTCTAAGCAATTTGAACAGGGATGTCTTTCAGAGAAAGGTTGTCAACATTGCAGCTCCTATCTTGAAGACCCTGACTCAGAGATTTGGTATGGGGGTGGGAAAGTACAGAAACTAGGTAATCCATAATCTCTTTCTAAAAGAATAGAGTTTATTTTCAAAAGAAAATGAAGTCAAAGCCTAAAAACACTTTAAAATAAAGGAATTTGTGATAAAATGTAACTAGGAAGAGACTGAAGACACAGGCTAAACTGTAGCACAGTTTACAGGAGAGAATCATGAAATAATAGAGGTTAGAAGAGTCCTTCTGGATTCAGAACAAAAATCAAACTCTGACTTCAGAAGTTAACCCTTCAAAGAAAACAGACTTTGATAGGTTCCTTTGTAAAGCAACTCATGCTACTGAGATATTCTTGACACAATACAGCAATAAGCCTTTGATTATTGTAGTTTAATAACCAAGTTTAGTCAGGGAAATAGAAGAGAGTTCAACCAAAACTACTGTCTTTCTTGGGTAACTACACATACTTAAAGTTGTGCCCTCTTGAGAAAGAACATCAGAGATGGAATACTGTTCAACCAGAATTGCTACCATACATTTGTCTAAAATGTCCAAATTTCCAACAATAAAAATGAGGTATGCAAAAAAATAAGGGAAAGTATGACACGTTCACTGGCAGAAAAGCAAAGAACAGAAATTGTCTATGAAACAGACCACATGTCATGTTTATCAGAAAAGATCATTGAACTTGCCTATGAACATATTCACAGAAATAAAAGAAACCATGATTAAAGAAGGAAAGGAGGGTCTGATGGCAATGTTGCATAAAATACAGAATACCAATAAAAAGATAAGACTAATAGAACCAAATGGAAATTATAAAGTTGGAAAATGCAAATATTAAATAAAAAAATTCATCAGATGAGTTCAACACTAGATTTGAACAGACTGCATAAAGAAGTGGTCTTAAAAATATGCAACACAACAGAGAGAAAACAGATAGTGAAGGGAAGCTCAGAATAATGCAGGACATCATAAGGTACACCAACATATGCATAATAGGAAAACCAGAAGGAAAGGAGTGAGTAGAACACAAAATTATTCAAAGAAATAATGGCTGAAAACTTCTCAAATTTTGTGATAAACAATAGCTTACATATCTAAGTAACATAATAAACTCCCTATAAGATAAATGCAAAGATACCCACAAACAGAAATATAAAACTATAAATTTTAAAAATCATAAAGTGATTCATTACTTATAAAGGAGTATGAAAAAGGTTAACAGTCTAATACTCACCAGAAATAATGCAGTTTTGAAGGGAGTGGATTGCATATTCATAGTGCTTAAAGGAAAATAACTATAAACCAAGAATCATATATCAAACAATGTTTTCTTCAAATTTTAAAGGCAAAATAAAGACTCTTCCAACAAACAAAAATGATTATGCTATTGGAAGAATTGCCTTAAAGAAAAATACTAAAGATAGTTCTTCAGGCTGAAAGCAAATTACCCTTGATGGTAATCTTAATCCACTTGAAAAAACAAAGAGTATTGGTAAACTACAACAAAGGTAATTATGTAATTACAAAAACAAAAATCCATATTTTCTCCAATTCTTTTCTCAACGGATTTTCAAAAAATTGTATAAAATAATATGTACATGATATATTTTTGAATCTAAAATGTAGAGAAAATAATATATTTGCTAATAAAAGCCCAAAGATGTGGGTTGGAGCAAATCTGTATTGGTCTAAGGAAGTGATTATAGACAGTAAAGCAATAACTATAACAATGTGTTCTTTGTTTTGTAACATTAATAGATGCAATGTATATAACAATAATATCACTACATGAGGGAAAAGTGACTAGACCTGTATAAGAATGATAATGCTGCATATTACTAGGATTAAGGTAGTATAAATTGGAAGTTGATTCAGATATGTTAAGATACATATGGTAAAACTTAGAACAACCATAAAGAATACAATAAAAATAATGATGAAAAACAGTACTACATGAAAAATATTCACTAAAATCAGAAAAAGGCAAGAAATGAGAGTAGAAGGAAAAGAATGTGATATGCAGAAAACAAAAAGCATTATGGTAAGCATAAATCCTACTATTGTGATAACATAAAATGTGAATGCATTAAATACTCCATCCAGTAAAATTGAAGAGATTGTAAGATTTAATTCAAAAACAATCTAACTATGTACTATCTATAGGAGACATGCTTCATGTAATAAAATACAAATAGATTAAAAATAATATGAATATACCATAGCGAATCTCACCATTGTGCACATTCACAAGAAATTAATTAAAAAAATAACTAAGGGTAAATGTCAGAATGATCAACAGAGGGCAGGAAACAGGGAGTGGGGAGAGGAAAAGAGAAGGAAAGGTACTGGGGTCTGAATTAAAACAAGATCTATCCCATGCTTGTATAATTATGTCAAAATAAATTCTATCATGTATAATTAAAAAGAACCAATACAAAATATAAAGAATGCAAAAAAACATTTCATATAAGCAGTAAGCAAAAAAACAAAAACAAAAGACTTGAAAGACCATACTACTATCAGATGAAATAGACTTTATAACAAAAAGAAATATTACTCTTAATAAATGTCAACATTTTCTAATGATAAAAGGGCCAATATAGCAATAAGATATACCAATTGTAAACATTTGCACTTAAGAGAGCATCAAAACATGAGGCAAAAGCTGACATAAATGAAGGAAGATACAGACAATTCAACAATAGCTGGAAAGTTCAATGTTGTGCTTTCAGTAACAAATGCAAAAGTTATAAAGAAGGTCAGCAAGAAAAAAGAAGATTTCAACATTAGAAACCTACTAGACTTAACAAATTCCTATAGCACTCTCTACCAAAGAAAACATGTATGAAGACATGAATGGTGTGACTCCACCTGTGTACAACCAGAAACATAGAAATTGTGCTCCATATGTGACTATGAATTGAAATTCATTCTGCTATCATGTATAACAAATTAAATAAGGCAAAAAAATAAAAAGAAAGTGTGATAGTAGAACAAGAATGTATACTGATCAATAGAATAGAATTGAAATTCCAAAAATTAGTCCATGCATGTATAGTCAACTTATTTTCGACAAGGATGGCAACACCATCTGTTATGCTTTGGATGTGAGGTGTTCCCCAAAAGCTTACATGTGAGACAGTGCAAGAAAGCTCAGAGGAGAAGTGATTGAATTGTGAGAGTCTTAACCTAGTCAGTGAATTGAAACCCCATGGGATTAACTGCGTAGTAACTGAAGGCAGGTGGGGTGTGGCTGGAGGAGGTAGGCATAGGGGATATGGCTTTGGGGTATATATTTGTATCTAGCAAGTGGAGAGCTCTCTCTCTCTCTCTGCTTCCTGATCATCATATGAGTTCCTTCCCTCCACTACACTCTTCCACCATGATGTCCTGCCTGAGGAATGGAGCCTGCTGTCTATGTACTGAGACCTCTGAAATGGTGAGCCCCCAAATAAACTTTTTCTTCTCTGTAATTGTTCTGGTTGGGTCTTTAAGTCACAGCGGCAAAGAACCTGACTAAAATACCATCCAATAGATCAACATATCTACACAGAAACTTGTAAAAGTATATATAGCAGTAATCTTCATGATAGCCAACGTTTGAAACAATTCTAATGCCTATCAACTGACGAATAAAAAAATAAAATGTAACATATTGCTATTATTTAGATATGAGGTATCCCCCAAAATCTCATGTGTGAGACAATGTAAGAAATTTTAGAGGAGAAAAGATTAGTTTATGAGAGCTTTAACCTAATTAGTGCACTAATCACCTGATAGGGATTAACTAGGTGGTAACTATATGCAAGTAGGGTATGGCTAGAGGAGGTGGATCCCTGGGGGCATGCCTTTGGGGTTTATATTTCTATTGGTGAACCAGAGCTGTCTCTCTCCATTTGTTCATTATTAAGTCCTAAAATACTTTCCGTTATCCTGCCTTTGCACCATGAGGTTCTGGCTCATCTTAGTCCCAGAGCAATGGAGTTGGCCATCTATGGACTAAGACCTCTGAAACCATGAGCTTAAAATAAACTTTTTCTCCTTTAAAATCTTTTTATCAGGTCTTTTGGTCACAGTAGCAAAAAAAAATGATTAAAACACATATCAACATAAAATTATTATTTGGCCACATAAATGAGTGGAGTATTAATACAAGCTGCAACATGGATGAATCTCGGAAATGTCATACCAAGTAAAAGAAACTGGCTATGAAAGACCACATATATGATTCCATTTATATAAACTGTACAGAATTGGAAATCTATAGAAATGGGAAGTCTATTGATGTTCCTTTAGGGAAGATAGGTGTGTGAGAGCTAAATAGTAAGGCAGTTCTATTTAAGGTAATGAAAATGGCTGTATATCTATAAATATACTAAAAGTCATGAAATTGAAGTTTTTAAAAATGGGTGTGTTTTATAGTATGTGAATTAGATCTCAACAACGCTGTTAAGACAGTGCTAAAATATGAAACAATTTTAAATAAAAAACCACTACAATTTTAAAATATACTAGTCATTTTTTATTTTTGATGCTTTTATTAGTGCATTTTAGTTACATATAATATAGGGGTTTATTTTGAAATAATTATACAAAAATGGAGTATAATTTACTCCAATTTTGTCCCCAGTACTTCCCTTTGCCTCCCTTCCTCCATCCCCCATTCTTCTCCCTCTATTCTACTGGTCTTTCATCTATTAATTTATAGCTTTTTTTTAAAAAAATTAGTGTTTTATAGATATACATAACAGTAAAATTCACTTATATGTACATAGCATAATTTGGTTAATTTCATTCTATCATTCCTCTCTTTCCTCATCCTTCCTCCTTCCCCATCAATTTCCTTCCTCTTTTCCATTAATCTTCCTTCTATTTTCATGGGATTTCCCACCCCACCTAGCCTTATTCCCTTGAGTCTAGCTTCCATATATGAGAGAAAACATTTGACTATGACTTTCTGAGTGTGGCTTATATCACTTTAGCATGATATTCTCTAGTTCCATTCATTTTCCAGATAATGCCATAATTTCATTCTTCTTTATGGCTGAGCAAATCTCTATCATGAATATGTACAACATTTTCTTTATCTATTCGTCTGTTGTTGGGCACCTGGACTGGGTACATAACTTAGCTTTTGAAAATTTTACTGCTATAAATGTTGATGTGAGTGTAGCATTATAGCATGCTGACTTAATTTTTTTTATAAATGCTGAGTAGTGGAAAATATGGGTCATATGGGGGTTCCATTCCTAGTTTTATGAGGAATCTACATAGAGCTTTTCAGAGTGGTTGTACTAATTTGCAATAGTAATAGATGGTGGCATAAAGGGTATAGATGATTATTTTTTGATATCTTAAGATGCTGGGTGAACACAAAACTAAAGATATCTCTTTTCCAACTGCTGACCAGATATGTAGATATTACATCTAGAAAAAAACTTCTGGGTAGAGATATAGATTTGGGATTTATGAATTTTTAAGTTGGAATTGAAATTGTTGACTTTAGACATAGAATGAGAGGGAAAGAGTAACTTTATGGGAAGGGCCCAGAATTTAACAATACTACAGGTGTGCTCAGTTAGACTATGGACCTACCACCTTGCTCCATTCACATACGGTATTTCTACTAATCTAGCATAGGGTTACATTAACTTTCTTAGCAAAAACCAGTATTGAATTAACACTGATCAAAGATTTAATTCTCATATTCATAGTGACTACTGTATTTCCCCATATAGACACATATAGAGTCAATATTCTGCACATAAGCTTATTGGTATTTTTTCATGTTAAACTGCATCTTGTTAGATTTGGGCACCACTCTAAAATATTGAGATCATATTACATCTTTATTCTTCCCCAATTCCTTTACACATAGATTTTATAAGTATGTCTTTCATATGGCATGCAAGACTTAAATGAAGTGTTGAAAGGCTCAGAATGAGAACACATTCCCCACTGGAAATTTCTCTTCAAAACAGCAACTTATAATCAGTCCTTTTTGTGTGGTCCTTCGAGTATTTAATAATTCTACCAGTTGTACTAACAATTAGCTACATTTCTACATTGTTCCATGTATTTCTCATTAGAGAGCTAACTGAATATCAAATCATATATAATTGATGAAATTATGATTTTTATTGTTTAATGAATTTACCTGGTATTCTAATCTAGTAAACTTTATCACACAAGGTTACTAGTTACATTGTCAAAAATATTAGTTTATACTTATTTTACTTATTTTTGATAATTCCAACTAGGACTTTCATGATAAATATATCTAATAACTCAAAAACTATGCTATAAATAATCATTCTAGAATTTGGCTTAGGATGAATATCAGGTTCACTGTATTTTTTAATTTTTTTTTTTTAGTTTTAGATGGACACTTACCTTTATTTTTTTTTACTTTATAAATTAGTGTTTTTTAAATTCTAACTTGTTATATATGACAGCAGAATGTATTACAATTCATATTATATATGTAAAGCACAATTTTTTATATTTCTAGTTGTATACAAAGTATATTCATACCATTCATGTATTCATACATGTTATTAGGGTAATGATGTCCATCTTATCCCACCCTCATTTCTACTCCCATGCCCCCTCCCTTCCCCTCTAACCTCCTTGCCCTATGTAGAGTTCATCTAATCTTCCCATGCTCCCCCTCCCAACTCCACTATGAATCAGGATCCTTATGTCAAATAAAACATTCGGCATTTGGTTTTTTGGGATTGGCTAATTTCACTTAGCATCATATTCTTCAACTCCATCCATTTATCTGCAAATGCCATGATTTTATTTTATTCTTCTATTTTAATGCTGAGTATATATATATATATACCACATTTTCTTTATCCATTCATCCACTGACGGGCATCTAGGTTGGTTCCGCACTTTTTCTTCTATTCGATGCAGGGTTTCTGGTTTAATTCCTAGGTCTTTGATCCACTTTGACTTGAGTTTTGTGCATGGTGAGAAATAGGGGTTTAATTTCATTTTTGTTGCTTATGAATTTCCAGTTTTCCCAGCACCATTTGTTGAAGAGGCTATCTTTTCTCTAGTGCATGTTTTTGGCACCATTGTCTAATATAAGATAATTGTAATTTTGTGTGTTAATCTCTGTGTCCTATTCTATATCATTGGTCTACCGGTATATTTTGGTGCCAATACCATGCTGGTTTTGTTACTATTTCTCTGTAGTATACCTTAAGGTCTGGTATAATAATGCCATCTGCTTCACTCTTCTTGCTAAGGATTGCTTTAGCTATTCTGGTTCTCTTATTTTTACAGATAAATTTCATGACTGCTTTTTCTATTTCTATGAGGAATGCCATTGGGATTTTGATTGGAATTGCATTATATCTGTATAGTGCTTTTGGTAGTATGGTCATTTTGATAATATTAATTCTGCCTGTCCAAGAGCAAGGTAGATCTTTCCATTTTCTAAGGTCTTCTTTGATTTCTTTTCTTAAGGTTCTGTAGTTTTCATTGTAGAGGTCTTTCCCCTCTTTTGTTAAGTTGATTCCAAAGTATTTTATATTTTTTGAGGCTATTGTAAATGGGGTAGTTTTCCTCAAATCCCTTTCAGAGGATTTGTCACTGATATGTAGAAATGCCTTTGATTTATGGGTGTTGATTTTATATTCTGCTACAATGCTGAATTCATTTACTAGTTCTAGAAGTTTACTGGTGGAGCTTTTTGGGTCTTCTAAGTATAGAATCATATCATTGGCCAATAGTGCTAATTTGAGTTCTTCTTCTCCTATCCATATCCCTTTAATTCCTTTCGTCTATCTAATTGCTCTGGCCAGTGTTTAAAGAACTAATGTTAAATAGAAGTGGTGAAAGAGGGCATCCCTGTCTTATTCCAGTTTTTAGAGGGAATGCTTCAATCATTTTTCATTTAGAATGATGTTGGCCTGGGGCTTACCATATATAGCTTTTCTGATGTTGAGATATGTTCCTGTTATTCCTAATTTTTCTAGTGTTTTGAACAAGAAGGGATGCTGTATTTTGTCAAATGCTTTTTCTGTGTCTGTTCAGATGAACATATGATTCTTCCAGTCTATTGATGTGGTGAATTACATTTATCAATTTCCATATGTTGAACAAGCCTTGCATTCCTTGGATGAATTGGTGCACTATCTTTTTGATATGTTTTTGTATTTGATTTGCCAGAATTTTATTGAGAATTTCTGCATCTATGTTCATTAGAGATATTGGTCTGAAGTTTTTTTTTTTAATTTTTGATGTGTCTTTGTCTGGTTTTGAAATAAGGGTGACATTGGCCTCATAGAATGGGTTTGGAAGTGCTCCCTCTTCTTCTGTTTCCTGAAATAAATTGAAGAGTATTGGTATTAGTTCTTCTTTAAAGGTCTTGTATAACTCGGCGGTGTATTCATCCGGTCCTGGGCTTTTCTTGGTTGGTATGCTTCTGATGGTGTTTTCTATTTCATTGCTTGATATTGGTCTGTTAAAATTGTGTATATCTGAGGGGTGGGGATGTAGCACATTTGGTAGAGTGCTTTCCTTGAATGCACAAGGTCCTTGGTTCAACCTCCTGCACTGAAAAAAAAAATGTGTATATCATCCTGATTCAATTTTGGCAAATCATATTACTTACGAAATTTGTCAATGTCTTCAATATTTTCTATTTAATTGGAGTACAAGTTTTCAAAGTAATTTCTAATTACCTTCTCATTTCTGTAGTGTCTGTTGTGATATTACCTTTTTCTTCCCATATGTTAGTAATTTGAGTTTTCTCTTTCCTTCTCTACATTAGCATAGCTAAGGGTCTGTCAAATTTGTTTGTTTTTTCAAAGAACAAGTTTTTAGTTTTGTCAATTTTTTCAATTGTTTCTTTTGTTTTGATTTCACTGATTTCAGCTCTAATTTTAATTACTTCCTGTCTTCTGTTTTTGGTATTGATTTGTTGTTCTTTTTCTAGGGCATTGAGATGTAATGTTAAGTCATGTATTTGTTGACTTTTTCTTCTTTTAAGGAATGAACTCTATTAAATGAACTTTCCTCTTACTTCTGCCTTCATAGTGTCCCAGAAATTTGGATATGTTGTGTCAGTGTTGTTATTTACCTCTAAGAATTTTTTAATCTCCTCCTTGATTTCTTTTGCAACCAATTGTTCATTCAGTAGCATATTATTTAGTCTCCAGGTGTTGGAGTAATTTTTATTTTTATTTTGTCATTGATTTCTAATTTCATTCCATTACGATCTGATAAAATGCAGGGTAGTGTCTCTACTTTTTTGTATTTGCTAAGAGTTGCTTTGTGGCATATTATGTAGTCCATTTTAGAGAAGGATTCATGTGCTGCTGAGAAGAAAGTGTATTTGCTTGTTAAAGTTGAAATATTCTATATAAGTATATTAAGTCTAAGTTATTGGTTTTGTTGAGTTTTATAATTTCTTTGTTCAGATTTTGTTTGGAAGATCTATCCAGTGGTAAGAGAGGTGTGTTAAAGTCACCCAAGATTATTATGTTGTGGTCAATTTGACACTTAAACTTGAGAAGAATTTGTTTGATGAACCTAAATGCTCCATTTTTTGAGGCATATATATATATTTATAATTGTTAAGTCTTGTTGGTGTATGGTTCCCTTGAGCAATATAAAATGTCCTTCTTTATCTCTTTTAATTTAGCTTGAAGCCTACTTTATTTGATATGAGGATGGAAACCCCTGCTTGTTTCCATAGTCCATGTGAGTGGTATGGTTTTTCCCAATCTTTCACCTTCAGTCTGTGTCTTTTTCTGTCCGATGAGTCTCCTGGGGGCAAAATACTGTTTTTTGTTTTTTTTTTAATCCAATCTGCTAGCCTATGTCTTTTGATTGGTGAGTTTAGGCCAATAAAATTCATGGTTATTATTGAGATGTGATTTGTATTCCCAGCCATTTGTTTATTTATTTTTGTTATTTAGCTTGACTTGGTTTCTCTGATTCGTTTCTCTTCTAGTGTAAGACCCGCTCTGCTTATTTTCATTTCCTCTTCAAGGATGTTTTGTAGTGTCAGTTTTCTAGCTATTTTTTTTTAACTTTTGTTTATCATGGAAGGTTTTTATTTCATCATCAAATCTAAAGCTCAATTTTGCTGGATACAAGATTCTTGGTTGGCATCCATTTTCTGTCAGAGCTTGATATATGTTGTTCTAGGATCATCTAGCTTTCAGGGTCTGGGTTGAAAAAATCCGCAGTTATCGTAATTGGTTTCCTCTTATATAATCTGATTCCTTTTTCTGGTTGCTTTTAATAGTCTGTCCTTATTCTGTATGTTGGGTATTTTCATTATAATGTCCCTTAGTGTGGATCTGTTGTGATTTTGTATATTTAGTGTCCTATAAGCTTCTTGAATTTGGTTTTCCAATTCATTCTTCATGTTTTCTGCTATTATTTCATTGAATAAACTGTTCATTCCTTTGGTTTGAAACTCTATGCCTTCCTCTATCCCAGTAACTCTTAAATTTTTTTATGTTATCCCATATTTCTTGAATGTTCTGTTCATGGTTTCTTACCATTTTCACTGTGTGATTTACATTTTTTTTCACGATTATATATTTTGTCTTCATTGTCTGAGGTCACATCTTCCAAGTGGTCTAATCTGTTGGTGATGCTTTCAATTAAACTTTTAATTTGATTCTTTCTTTCATTTCAAGGATTTCTGTTTGGTTTTTGTCACCTCTATCTTCCTATTGAAGTAATCTTTTGCTTTCTGAATTTGTTTATGTAACTGTTTCTCAAAATGATCTTTTGCTGCCTTATTTGCTCTCTTATATCATCCTTTAATTTGCAGTATATTTTAATCATGTACATACTGAACTCCTTCTCTGTCACTTCATTGGCTGTGGTAATCATGGATTCTGATAATGTGGTATCTTGATTTGTTTGGAGTACTTTCTTCCCTTGTGTTTTCATGTTGCTTGTGTGTCTTCCCTCCTAGCGCTGTGGATTTGAGGCATTATAGTTTTTACCTATAGCCTTATATTGCTCCTGAAGGGTTCCAATATGTCTCCTTTGTGGGGAAGGACAATGTTACCAGATGCCAATATAAACAATGTACCACGTATAAAGAATTTGTTGCTATTAAGATGTTTACAGTTTGGTCACAATGTACAGAAATGTTGAATTCAATTATTATCTATATAATCAGAAGTTTTGTAAAAGGGTTTACATTTTCTGACAGTGGACAATGAACTGGTAGTGAGGCATAGGAGATGATATGCTGAGGAGGCAGAATGTGAGGAATACAGAGTTAGTATATCTTAGAAAGTGTGAAAGAGAAATCTAATGAAGAGGGTTAGTAGTAGGAGAATAGACAGGAAGTAATTTTGTGTAGACAAGTACATGGGAAGACAGTCGAGTACATAAAACAAACACACATATGTAGTAAGAAAAATAAACGATAAAATAGTAAAAAATGGAGGAAAAAAGAAGGAAAAAAAGGCATATGCAACACTAGTATTCTATTCAGATGCCCCAGTCCTCAAAATCCTAATTCATGCAAAGTATTTGGTTTCACATATGTTGGGGATATGAGGGCAGGAGAGTAAAGGGGAAGAAAAAAAAGAGAAAAAATTAAAAAAAATTAAAAATGGATTCTTATTTATTTATTCTTATGTGGTACTGAGGACCAAACCCAGTGTATCACATGCTAGGCAATCTCTGTATCACTGAGCCACAACCCCAGGCTTAGACCCACTGGTTTTTGTTAAAAATTGAGATGCTTTTGGCCTTGTTCTAATTTTCTATCACCCAACCTAGGTGTATACTGAAACATTTAATTCTACTAAGTATGTTCATAAAAACCTTTAACTACATAAGAGATAAAGGCTTTGATGTGGCAATGTTAATAAAACATGCAAAGCTATGGTACCCTTCAGACATATTAAGCAACACAATATCTGTCAATGTCCTGGAGATAGAATGTATTTGAGTCTTGAAGTATGGAAGTGAGGTATGTAGCAGAATGTAAAGCATGTGAAATGTTCCTAGGATCCTTACTGTGTGTCAGAGCAGTCTCAGGTAGGCAAATTCTAATTGATTCAGAAGAGAAGCTCCCATGAATTAATCATCAACAACACAGTGTACAGGTCAAAACACTGGGCCCCCATCCTTGTTGCGCCCTCATAGAGATTGCACATCCTACCTAGTCTCTTAGGAAAGAGTGATCAAAAGCATGTACAAGGTAAAACACATGTGATTAGATGACCATTCAACCTTCTGGTAATCCATCTATACTTTGATCCGTAGTCAGATACATAAACATATGTAGACTGTATTAGTAAATACCAAGTGGTTGAGGAAGAGACACACGATTACAATTGTAATTGTAGTAGTTAAAATGAATGTACCGAGTGAGGTATCTAGGAACTTAGAGACATGAAATAACACATGAGTGAAGTAGAATAAGCTCAATCAAGAAAAACTGCTTGAAGGAGGTTTTGAGTTATGAGCAAGTTTCAAAGGAAATGACAGACTCAGATTTAAATCCATATGGGGTCTCTGATCATTGGGACTGTCCAGAGGAGGTAGACCATGTTGTATTTGGAAGGGTAGAGACAGAAAATAATTGGTCCTTCCTAGTGCTAAGTATCCTGGAAGTCATGAATCCTGGGGAAAGGGGAGCACTGTAGATTAGTGCAGAACTGCAGAGTTTCTGTAGGGTAACTAAAAGGAGGGGGAAAGACCATGTCAACAATGAATTTCAGATTCTCTCATTATTGCTTTTGCTTATAGGGTACCAGTGAGAGACATTGATCATTGTGCATCTCCAGGACTTAAAATGGTGTCTGATACACTGAATAATAGATAAATGAAATGTTAACCAATTTGATGCAATTATGTACTACCTATCCACTAAATTCAGATTCCTCACACCCTTGTTTTCTGTGTGAAAATAATTTTTTGACAGAGTAAATAGGAGTTAAGTTTCCAGGGAAGAATTGTTCCTTGATTCTTCCAGCTTCTGGTGGTTACTACCAATCCTTGATTTATGATAATATAGTTCTAATCTCTGCCTCCAGATTCATATGACCATCTTCTTTTTATGTGTATTTGTGCCCAAATTTCCCTCTTCTTATAAGGATACCAGCCATTATATTAGGGTTCATCATAATACAGTAATTATCTTATTTTTATTTGATTATATCTGCAAGACCTATGTCCAAATAAGGTCACATTGACAGGCTCCAAGTGAACATGAATTTTAGGGGAACAATATTTCATTATGTATAATAATCCACAGTGATTCATATAATAACTCTATTACTAAAAGGATGTCAAAGCCTTCCTCCATCTCTTCTATTCAGAAGTTCTGAATTTATTCTTAATTATACCATTTAATCATATTCATAATTACATTTCTAAGCTATCTGTGCATTATCATGGCAAAACTAGCCTATGATTTCCAGAAATTCTTAATTCTATACTTATCAGTCAAGTGGTGTACTCTCTGTCAGCTAAGTGATTTTGAAGATTTTGTATAAATTCAATGGCTGCCATATTGTACCTGGGAGTTTAAATATACAATTTTGAATTAGCTCTACACATAGGCTCTGGACCAATTCCAATAGACTCAATTATAAATATCTTCTATCATACATATATTAAATGAAATAAATTCATTGGCTCTTCATCTCCATTCTCTCCTATCCCATTTTCAAAATAACATCCTATTCTATATAGATCAGTGTGTCATGAAGATATTAGATTGCCTTCTTTTCCAAGACCAAAATCAAGGAGAGATTCTGTGGTCTCATTAATCATGTTCTCATATTTAGAATACCTCACCATCTGTGATATTTCTGACTTTACAATTCATTTTTATGTTTCTTTCTACCAATCACTCAGTTAAATAATACTCCAAGGTAAATAATATTGATTTGAAGCCCAAATCTACATATCAGGAATTTATTTCTACTGGTTAAATTTAATTTTATTTCCTTAAAAATACAGCTTCTGTAAGACATTTCAAAACTTGAATGTTTCTATTATTTTTATTCTGTTTTAAAAATAAACATGGGTTTGTATTTCCAGCTGGTTTCCTCACCTTTATTATCCTTTCTTCCCAATAAGCTTTATTCTGATTAATTGACTTTCATCCAAGTCACAATTTGGCTAGAGAAAATAATGGTCAATACAAAGCATTGTGTTTCAGTTGTTAAGACACAGATCAATTTTTTATGAATTGTGCCTTTAAAGGCCATAAAACTAATACGGTCAAAACTCTTCATCTTTACATTATAAATAGCTCACAATTACTGATAAGAAGTTAGTTGCTAGGGCTAAGGTTGTAGCTCACTGGCAGAGTGCTTGCCTAGCATGTGTGAGGCACTGGGTTTGATCTTTAGCACCACATAAAAATTAAGCAAATAAAATAAAGGCATGCTTTCCATCTACATTTTTTTGAAAAACAAAAGGTAGTTGCTATTGCAACTTAAATTTTTATTGTGACATATTTGTGTCTGATGAATAACTAAATAGAAAATACATCCATGGCTAGGAGCTTATAGTTTCTATGGTAAGACCCCAATTCTCCTTATCTCTGCTAACTTCTGGTCTGCCAGTGGAGTATTGAAGGCTGGCTTAAAGTTTGGATCTTAGGTTAATATCTGTAAGTCTCAATTTTCAAAATATAAAAATTATGTTTAAAATACCCTTTTTAAAAATCAATTAAATTTTTTTTTTAAAAAAAGGAACACTCCTTTCTCCCCCATGCCTCTCCAGCACCCCTAGTGATGAAGCTTAACACTGCATCAGCTGAAATTGATTAAATTTCAATGAAATTGATAAAACTTAAATTGATTCATCACCATTTCCACAAGAAGGTTAAAGGATGAATTTTGCACTAAGAGGAAGCAGTGAAGAGAACAAAGAACAATCATAACATGAAGAATTTAGTTAGTTTCCGGCATTTTAACAGCACCACTGGTCTCTAGAAGTGAATGAATGAGCACCTTGAAAATTATGAACTAAAAAAAAATATTTTCAACATAGAAACTGATGCATGGCCTACCGGCATTGTAATAAAATAAAGACATTTTCACATATGTGAACTATCAAATATTGTATATCCCATTTACCCCTTCTTAGAAAATAAAGGATGTGCTTTAAAAATAAAATAAAATAAAATAAAATACCCTTTTTAAAAAGACCAGAACAGAGTATGGCCAAAAACTTCATAATACAACAATGAAATCAATGATTGAAAACTTCACAGTGCTTATGGGAGGCCATGGACAGATGTACAAGGCACAGTTGCTTATCCCATAATGGACTATACAAATGGGCCAGAACTACTTGCAGGAAAAAAAGGTTTATGTATTGGTGAAAAGATTGGATTAATTGGGTTAATACAGTCTTTCTGAATTTCTAAACTCAGTTGTTAGTTGTTCCAACTCAACTTGTTACTTATACCAATTTTGAGAAGCAATTTAACTCTTCTGTACTTGAATTTCCTCATGTTTAAAAAAGTGGTAAAAGTTATGAAACCTAAAGCAGATTGTTGTTATGATTAAATGTTATACTATAGGTAAAAGACTAGGAAGAGAAACTGGCACAATTTAAGCACTCAATAAACATTAATCAATAGTATTAGTGGTGGTGATATTAGTAATTATAATAGTAGTTATATTAGTAGCAACAGTAGTAATAGTATTTTTTTACTAATAGTTGTAATAGCAGTATAACAGCCTTAGAGCTATTGTAGTAAGTTTCCTTCAGCCATGCATCAAAAATTGAGGTAATATCTTGTAATTCTGTGTTAATAATTAGGATACTTGTTTTAATAAAACATCTCCCTGAGTAATTCCAGAGATTGTTATTTATTTTTTAAGTAGAGAGAACTGAAAGGAATCAGGTGTATGTCAAAGGAGAGTTCCAATTCTATTTCATTGTTGTAGTGTTGGTTATTATTTTGTGGTTACTTTGGTCCAGAAAATTAAAAAATAGATTTTAACCTCTTGAAGAAAAATCATGAATGGTGGTGGCCAGCAATATTGTCTATGGTAGCACTGATGATAAAAGCAGAAATAAAGTCTTGGGGGTGTTCAACTATAGATAGTCGTGCATCTATATTGTCTAAGCTGTGGTTTAACAATATAAGGTAAAATACTTTTCAAGAAGAGGAAATGAGTAACTAAATAACCCAAATAGTAGGAGAGTTGGTAAACAGAAGGTGGAACAGATTAAATTTTGGAGAGAGACAAACTAGGTATAGTCTTTTAATAAAATAAATGTTTATATTGTGATAACTATCTCTAGAGTTTTAACTGAGAAAGAATTATCCTCACAGGGTTGGGACTCTCCAAGATAAAAAGTAAGCAGAACATTCTGATTTTTCATGGTAGTTTCTTTTCTCACTGAAATCTACACTGCAGAACTCTTTGCTACACTATAGCAAAGAGCTCTGCAGATTGTGTATCTTCATTACTACTATATTGATTAGAGTTAGAGGTAATTGATTACTCTCTCAAGGTTTAAACTGGCCTTTCACATAGGCAGAGTATACATTTGACTTTTTCAATGGTTTTCAGGCCTTGGTACAGCAGAATCTACATGGAAAGTTTACTGAAAATATACATCCCTGGGCCTTTACCATTAGAAATTCTGTTTACAGGAGTAAGTTTGGGGTGAGGAGGATCTTAGGACTTTGTATTTTTCTTTAACCAGTTCTCTATGCAAGTCTGATGATGGTAATCCATGGACCACATTTTTAGATACAATTACATACATGATCTCAAGAGTGCCTTGAAATTCCCTAGGTGTCCCAAAGTTTCCATATAATCGCAGTAACCCTCTGAAATTTTACTATTGATGCAATGCTTTTTCCTTCTCTGATGGTACATTTCCTTTGGAGAATGATTCAGAATTCCCTGTTTTTTTTCCAATTGTCTCCATGAAACTTTGTCTCATTTTTCTTCATTGTGAACCATACCACTGTTATTCATGAGTATATAACATATCCTTGGGTGTGTTAGGGAGAAAAATATTATTTACATTAATTATACCACAAATTTTTGAGCACTTATTACTTGTCAAGCATTGTGATAAACAATTAACATCATATGTGATAAAAGATATTGTTATTTCCTTTTGACAGATAAGGAAACTTAGGATTTAAGAAGTTAAAGACTTGTGCAAGTTATACATTTTTATTGATATAGCAGTGATTATAGTACACAACACTGTAAATACGCAGATTCTGGGCTCTTAACCACATTGCAAGAGAGTTTTGGACATACATTCCAGTGGGATAAGCAATCCCTCTCTAAGAGCCTCATATAAAGGGCAACGAACCCTGAGAAGATGAGCACAATGCATCACTGACACCTCAGGGACCCGACATAGCAAGAAAGTTGGCCCTGCCAGGTTATTATCTTTTGTAAATAGTGAGTCTTTTCTGCTTGTCTGCACAGGGTGAACAAGTGAAGGGCAAGACTTGATAGGGAAGAAATAAATGTTCTAATTCAATTTCTCTGAAGTTTACATCAAAATTAAAACTTCAGCTTCAAAGCAATGAATGTATGTGACTGAGAATTTTTCAGACACACTCTAATTCCTTAAGCAGCTGTGGGAAGAGTAAAATATAACGTTGAGTAAAAATGTCTTTCTGTGGCCCTGTTTGGAAAAAAGATTTGGGTCTGGAGATGTCCCCTGCACTGATCTGCATGGAAGACAACTAACAATAGGAATCCACCAGGCAACTGTTGAAGGACAGACAAACCCAGGTTTCCCAGGTGTGTGCCACACATCCTTCCAGTTTCAATATGGTCAAACGGTATTAAAAATAAAACTTCATTTAAATGGAATGAGGTTGCTCTCATTGATGGAGTCCCCTCCAATAATGGTCAGAAAACTCTGTTTGGCTTCAGTATTTACTGTAGAACTAATTCAAGAATATTAACTGCATTTCTTTGCTAAGAATGATACAGTAAATATAACACTCTTTTCTGAGTAAGAATATCATAGGGCATATGCATGTTGATACTAAACATATGGCCAATGTTTATAGATGAGCCAATGGAAGTGTACCCAATCAATGAAGAGATTAGAGTAGTGCCAGGAATGCAATATAACTACCCAGATAGACAAGAAAATACCTAAGTTTACAACAGTCCACAGTATATTCACATACTAGCAGGCTTAGAAAAATGATCTTATTAAATGGCAAGTGGAAGTACAACACTTGAAGTTGGAATATTTAGCCTATATCATAGATAGATATTGATTTGTAACTTCAAAGTATCATTCATTATTTTAAACTAAATCTGTCATAAAGTTTAGAATATTTGTATTCACATGGCTACTGTCACCAAATCCTGTCATTTAGGAACCACATGTCTGATACTAGATGTTTGACTTAAGTCACAGTAGAGATTTGACTTGGACTTTTGGCAGTCCCGAGACTACTAATACCATGGAAACTGACTAAATATATAATTCATTGTAAATGAGCATGAGCTTTGGGGGCTGGGGTGGAATGTTATGGTTTCTATATGAGGTATCTCCCAAAAGTTTATGTGAGAGACAGTGCAAGAAACTTTAGGGGAGAAATGATTGAGTTATGTGACATTTGACCTGATCATTATATTAATCCCCTGATAAGGATTAACTGGGTGGTAACTATAGGAAGGTAGGGTGTGGCTAGAAGAGATGGGTCCCTTCATGGGCATGCCTTTGGGGCATACCTTTGTGAGCCAAACAGTGTCTGTCGCTGTATCTCTTTCTCCAGTCCCCTCTCAGGACATGGGTGGTTATGTCCTAAGTCACTTTCCTAAATCACACTTTTCTGCCATGATATTCTGCCACACTTAGGCCCAGAGCAATGGGGCTGGCCATCTCTGTACTAAGCCCTCTGAAACCATGAGCCACCACTACAAACTTTTCCTTCTCTAAAATTGTTTTTGTTGGGTCTTTTGGTAATAGCAGCAAAAAAAGCTGACTGAAACACAAAAACTTCATTTTCTTTATATTTAGATGTGTATAATAAAAGGAACTACCTCTCATAATAAAGTTATTGAGAGGACCAAAGGAAGGAATGGACGTGAAGTTCTTAACACAATGGCCAACTTACAGTAAGTCTTCAATAAGTCCGATCCATTGTTCATATTATAAAAACCATGACTTGGTAAAGCTTCTTGCTTGAAATAACAATAATATCTGATGCTCCAATGATCCTGGCTCAGCTCCAGGAAGTATCAGCAAAACCAAAAGTTGGTAACCACTATGAAGACCAAAACCAACAGCCCACTTCAAATGTCCTTGGAGACATGTTTGGTAATTAAAAAACATTACTTTAAAATGGAAATAATAACCATCACCAGATGCTGATTTAAGTACTTCTACTTGAAGAAAAGCACACTCAATGTCTGGGCTGATTATTAGGAGATGCATGGCCTTTTTAATCTCACCCCCTCCTTGACTCAACACTGATTCAAGAGTTATATAAACCAGAAAATCAGGCACCAGCCCTCTATTGCACAAGTATTAGGTGTTAAATTATTTTGGTGAATTATTTAGCTGAGACCCTCAAAAATAAAGCTGTAGTGACAGTATTAATTACTTAAGATGGGCAATGCAACATTAAGGCCAAAACCTGACTGATTTGGTTGGTGGAGATACAAAAGTCATTTTTAGATCAAGACAGTGTATTATTTATGCACAGAACAAAGGCAAGAGTAGCTAAAGGTGCCAGGATCCCATGATTGCTATCTCACACACCAAAAAGAATACTGAAAGAAATGAGGCCAAGTGAGTCCAACACAAATTGTGGGATTCCTTACTATTGAAGAGCTGTAGACTACAGCTAAGAGGTGTTTACAGTCTGTAGCTCAATTATAATGGGGACAAGACAAAAAGCCCAATAGTGCATCAAAATATATAAATTGATGAGAAATTGTCTCATGATAGCTTTGCAGGATAGGTAGATAGGTGAGTAAGAAGAGGTGGCGCTACTCACAGGCCACTATCCTCTCTTGTTCCAGGAGGATCACAAGATGTTGACCAAGGTGCACATAAGCTTCCTTATAAACCTCATCCTATTTGGTCTATATGGGTAACTAAGATTTTCAGGACACCAGATTCCCAAGCATACCCCAACAGGAGGTAGGCAATTAAGCCTCAATCAAGCAGAGCCACATCAAGCAAAGTAAGAACATGAAATTAGATCACATATTATCGATATTGACCTGTTCTCAAGGGTAGATACAAGAAAGGATTCTACTGATACTATCCAAGGGAGGGCTGCTTCTTTTTGGCTGCATTTATATAATAGATCTAGAATTTAAGTTTTCCTGACATAGAAATAAGGGAGTACTCAGAAGGGATTTGTGCACAAGCATTCTTCACACTTGGTGTTTGCATCATGTGGTGCTATGCTAATTGCTGGGTGATTCATAGATATTTGACCATTGCTCTATATAATATTTCTTTAGAAACAATCTAGCAACATTGTCCAAATTAATATTGGGAGATGAAAGAATAAGCCACATGCTTTTTGATTGGAAAATGATGATCTTAAGGATCATTATTTATTTCATGATAAGGAATTCTAGCAGAGCTATGCCAAATAAAAAATACCCTAGTCTTATATATAGACTATAAAAATACCATCAGACCAGTAAAAGGGAAACTTATTATAAGTTTAAAAAGATAAATATACTTCTAAAAGTTATTTATTTTAGAAAACAGAAGAAATTGATCTTAAATTACTTCTTATTCTCAATAAGATACAAAAGCACATGGCTTCTATGAAGCAGAAATTTTAAAATATTAACATACTTATATAAGATGTTGATCAAGAAAAAAAAAAAGCTGGGCGTGGTGGCACATGCCTGTAACCCAAGTGACTGAGGAAGCTGAGATGGGAGGATTGCGAGTACAAAGCCAGTCTTAGCAACAGCAAGGCACTAAGCAACTCAATGAGACTCTGTCTCTAAATAAAATATAAAATAGGGCTGGGGATGAGGCTTAGCAGTCTAGTGCCATTGAGTTCAATGCCAAGGACCACCCACCCACAAAAGTGGCCATATTAAATGAGATGAATGTTGCTATCATTTAATGTATCCCCCAAATTCATGTATTAGATATTTGATCCACAGGACACCAATGTTGAGAAGTGGGACCTTTTGGGAGGTATTTAGGTCATGAGGGCTCTATTTTCTTAAAGGGACTAATGCCACTATGAAAAAGGCTTTCAGGAATAGGCTTTCTCTCTCTTGCCCTTTTTCCTTTCACTACATGAGGACACAGTTATGAAGGCCCTCATTAGATTATGGCAACTTGATGTTAGACTTTTTAGCCTCCAGAATTGTAACATAATACATTTCTGCTCTTCATATATTGCCCAGTCTAAGGTTCTCTGTCATAGCATTGTAAATGGACTAAGGCAAAGCTAAAAGAGATTTAACCAGAGATTAAACTATAGGCATTATATTGTGAAACTATAAAACATAAATGTGAGAAACTTAATTATATGAAAATTAATTAAATGAATAATATATAATTTCCTTAAAATGAATAATTCCCTTAATTGATGAACTATCAATATTAATTAATGGAGAATCAAAATACCTGAGAAGATCAATAACCAAAGGAAAAATGGAAAAGTTGTGAAACAATTGTCATCAAAAATATTTCCAGGCCCAGAGGGATAGTTCTATAATTTTTAAATTGTATATTATTTCTATAATATTGAAATTATTTTATACTATAAATAAATATTGGAAGTTTCTCAATTAATGTCAAGAAATTTAGATATAACAATGCCAAAATTTAACAAATACAGGAGAAAATACAATGCATAAAACAATTGCACTTATGAATATATATCAAAAAAACTATAAAATACTAGCAAATAATGTTTCTGCTTTGTATTTATCCAAATAAAGTAGTTGTAGCTTATAGTTGGGCATGTGTTAATAGAATACACACCAACACTATGATATAGCAGAAAATGCAACATGAAAATTCATTTGATAAGATTCAACACCAGTTTCTAACTTTTAAAAAAAATGTTGCTAAGGTGTTGATTAATATAATACACACAAAACAAAGAAAAATTATTGGGAAGAAAATAAAAGATTATTATTCTTTTTGGATAATGATTGCTTTCTAGAAATCTAAAAGGAATAAACTGAATAAGTGTTAGATTCAGATGGGCCAAGGTTCACTATTGAGGCCAGTGTCCAAATAATTATTCAAAATTATCAATGGTTAATATATATATAAAAGGATTCTTTACAAATGATAAGTAAAAAAAATGAACACCCTGTAGAAATTTGGGTAAAAAACACAAATACAACATCCATAAAGTAAATACAAAAATTACATGAAAATGTAAAATACTCAACCTTTTTTATCTGAAACATAAATTAAATCAAGATACCCTTTTTAAATCTGTGGAACTTGCAAATATGTAAAAGAATGTTGGTGTCTAGTCCTGGTGTAAGTGGAGGACATCAGGAAAAGACCTCACTTGATGGTAGAAGTATAAACCACTTAAAACCTATCTAGAGGGCAAAGTGTCACTGTGAAGCAAAAACTCAAAATCTGCATAATCTGTAAACTAAAACTTGTACAAAATTTTAGCTCTTATGCACTCTAATATTTTAGTTAAAAGCTTCAATAATATACATAAAATCTAACCTAAAATTTCAACCCATGAAATTAATTATACACTAACATTTATGTACAAACATTAATGAACAGATTTAAATGTGAAAAACTGAAATTTATTCAATGGTTCAACAAAAAGGAATTTATAAAATAAATTATAAAGTCACAGTTGCCTCTGAGTTTTCTCTGCTGATATTGCTCATCAACCACCTTTTTGGTTGCCATAATTTTTCCTTAGACTATATTTACATAGTGAGTTTACACTTGATTTTTTTCTGGTCCTCAAGGAATTCCATTTCATACACATAGAGAGATGTGGATACAATCCCTGACTATATTTAACATGTTCTGTAAGTACCCTAACATCATATATAACTGGACTAAGTAAAGGTAAAGGGGATTTATTTGCTTTTGTACAGACTTCAACTACAGTCTGGTATAAATCCCAATGTTGTTAATCTCCTTTTACTTGATTTATTTTTATAACATGAAAAATTTTAAAAATCCTAATAATCTGAGTGGTTTATTTACATTAACTATCTTCTAGTTAAACAAGATTTTTTTCAGCTGTGCCTATCTCAAGTTCTTCTCCACTTAGTTGTTATAGTCTGTATTGAATTATGTGTAGACATTGGTTGTGTTCTAATATCATTTGGATTTAATGTTCCAGTCCTATTGCTTCCATAACATCTGTCAGTTTACTTTTATTTATCACTGATCTCTGTTTGCTAAGGCCTCATGTCATTTTCCTTGCTTGGCTCTCAGAGCAGTCAAGATTTCAATCCCCCCCCCTTTTTTTGATAAACAGAAAGTTAAAGCTCCATCCACCTATGCTCTATGTTTGTATATGTGAAAACTACAATTTTGCTTTCCCAACCAAAGGTTTCTCTTCACCTAACCACCTCCCTCAACCTCTCTAGTTTTTCTTTTCCTTGAGTGAAATGGTTTGAAGCTGTCTTCCTCCCACCTGATCAATAGTTTAGCTTGGTGTTATATAAAATAAAGTTTGCATTCAATTGTTTCCATAGCAACCATCACAAATAGGATTAAATATAAAACCACTTTCTGATATGAGTGCTTTCTGATAAAAGGCTTAGAGTTGCCAAACTAAGCTTTCTAGAACAAAACTTTTAAAAGCATGCTTCAACAAAATTTAGCAAGGTTATACAACAATAAAAGAAGAAGTTCACCACATGCTGTCCAAATGCAAATTACTTTAAAGGTATTTGTATTTAAATACTTTAATCTAAGAAAGAGTTTAGAGTTGAGAGCAGATGGAGTTATCCCTACTTTACAGAGAATATTGAGTCCACTCAACATGAACTCCTGAAAGCTGCCTTGCTTCCATTTTATATTATCTATATCTACCTATCATTTTTTCTTCCTGTCTTGAAAGAAGTATCCCTCCAACATTCCAAGACTAAGCTTTATGCAGGTATAATATTGTTGTCATCTCTTATCCTCTCTTCTGGCAGCTCATATCACTGATCATCCCCATCTTCTTTATTTCCCCTTCTGCTGATTTCTTCTAGTTAGTCAACAGATACTTGCCAATCTTTCTGTATACAATACCTTTCTTTATCCCTGTTTCTTTTTCAAGTTACAGTTCCATCTTTCTACTTCAAAATTCACTTGAATTCTGCATCTGTTGACTCCATTTTTTTTACATCAAAATCACTTGATAACTTGCAATCCAGCATCTAGCTCCATTGTTCTCCTGGATTTATACTCTATGAAAATAATCATATTTAATAAATCTAACGATGACTTCCTAGTTCTTGTTTTACTTTTTCTTGAGAGCTTTCTCTCCTGGCTTCTGTAACACTTAATATTCTTATTCTTCTGCATCCCTAACTATATCTTTCAATGTTCATTTTACTGTCATTTCATTATTCTACACATTTGTTAAGGTGTTTCCTTTTAATTTCCTGTTTTTTCAATCTACATCTCCACATCTTACCATTTATCATGGCTTCAAAATCTCCCAGTGATTTGAGAGGCTGAGGCAGAGAATTACAAATTTGAGGCCATCATTGGCAATTTAGTGAAACCCTGTCTCAAAATAAAAAGGGCTGGGGATGTAGCTCAGTGTTAAAGAACCCCTGAGTTCAATCACCATCACTGAAAAAAAAAAATCTCCATAATCTATCTTTGTATTCCTGACCTCTTTGCTGAGTTTCAGACAAGTATATCCAAACACTTGTACCTAGATAGATCAATATATTTATCCCACAGGCACCACAATCTCAACATATACATACCAGAATTCATCATCGATCTACTTACCACATGTACAAAATCTGCTATGCTCCCATTTTTCCTTTTATAGGACAGTGCCATTACCATCCTCCCAGATACTTAAGCTAAAAATCCTTGAGTTATCTTCAACTTACCCTGTTACCCTTTCATGTACAATCTGTAACCAAACAACCATGGACACATATCTCAATTCTATCCTCTTCTGTTTCAAATAGGGTAGTTCACATCATTATCTCTTGGGTGGGAAACTTATAAAATGTTCTAATATCCTCTGTTTCTCAAATCCTTCCCACAATGCAGCCTATAAAACCATTGAGACCCACTGTCCTAAAGAAAATCAATAACTTATTCATTCAAAAGTATTGATAGCCTATTATGTTTAGTGCTTGTCACACTTCACATTTCCAGTAGATATTATTTGCACTGTAGTATATGTAAATGGTACCCATTGAAGTTATGCAGGTTTTAAACTGCTTGGGTGCAGGTATAAACTCTAATTATGTGCTTGGCATTATCCTAGACACTAAGCATATAAATTTAGCAGTAATTAGAAAAAAAATTTGTGACCTCTTGGAGTTCTCAATCTGGTGGTAGCAGACAGACAATAAATAAATGCATAGATCTGATCACATCATTTTTAACCTCAAATACCATCTTAGGTTCCTTACACAAAATTAATAACTTGATATAGAAGTTCAAGTTCGAGGTTGGGGCTGAAGCTCAGTGGTAGAGTGCCTGCCTTGTATGTGTTAGGCACTGGGTTCAATTCTCAGTACCACATAAAAAATAAATATATTTTATCCATTTACAACTAAAAAAATATTTTTAAAAAATCATGTTGACCAACTTTCAGCCTCAAAACTCTAGCTGTTGCTTTATTGTTCTCTTTAGTGTTGCAAATGAGTTAACTCAACTACTCTGATTTTGATGTCTTTCTAGTTAATTTTTCTGCCCATATTTTGATGTCTTAATTTAAAAAAAATGTTTAGTTGTAGATGGACACAATATCTCTATTTATTTATTTTTATGTGGTGCTTAGGATTGTACCCAGCACCTTGCATATGCTAGGTGAGCGCTCTACCCCTCAGCCACAAACCCAGCCCTTAGTTTGTTTTTATAATTTAAAAAATACAACTATAAATCTAAAAAAAATTAAAAATAACAGGAAAGAGGGATGTGTTTGTGGCTCAGTGGTAAAGTGCTTCCCTAGCACATGTGAGGCACTGGGCTCAATCCTAAACACCAGGTAAAATATAAATGAAAAAAATAAAGTTAAAAAAGGAAGGAAATACTTCTTTGGATATTCCAGCATATGGTTACTTCTCCTACCTTCTTCTGCCTAAGGTTCCCTATGACCTAGTCTACCAAGCCTTTTCACCTCATTCTTCAAAATATACCTTTTCCTATACTGCTCTGTTGCTATGTTTTCCCTTCCTTAAATATCCTTCTATTCCAATTCTATCTGTTTGATTTCTAGATATTTAAAAACTTCTCTCAAATGTTCTTCTTTCCAAAAGGGTCCCCTATAATCTTCATAATGAATATCTCCTATCCTTCCAATGTGCAATTTTATTGAAAAACAAAACATAGGCCTTAGAATGAAATAGACCCATATTTGAATGTAAATTGTTCAAATAATAACTAAGACTTTGGAACAGTGATTAAATGTCTCTGAGCCTTAGTTTTCTGATCTGTATAATGGTGATTATAATACATATATTGCATAATCATTATAAAACACGTGTAACATAACAGATGTATAACAGTACGAAGTACAGAGCAGGCACTCAATAAATGATAGCTATTAAAAAGTTAATTATATTTGGATTTAAATTGCTCCCTAAGATACTTACTAACTGTATAGTCTTTACCAAGATTCCCAATCTTTCTAAATCTACTTAAAACTTGGTTATCACACTTGGACATAAATCATAATGTTATGTATGTACATGCACACAGGCACATGTCATGTTCCCATCTATTTCTACCACTGGAAAATGGACTTAAGACAGGTTAAGTTTTTACTTATCATTCTGCTACTACCCCCACTGCTGTTCACAATACTTTAAACTTGGTTGACACTGAAGTGCTATTTGCTGCATCTCCATTTCTGTGTCCAACTCCTCCTCTTTTTTCCTCTTCTAAATTTATACAACAGCACTAATCACAGTATTCTTCACTGGGTCCTCATCACATCTGCCCCTACCTGCCGCAGTCTGGCTGGGCACAAATGCCGCAGTCTGGCTGGGCACACAATCACAAGCCACCACACAGCTTGTAGATTCAAACAGCAACTCTTTATTCCCGAACTCACACCAGCCGTCTACAATCACGTTCTGGGGAAATCCACGTTCTCTGCCCAAAATCACCCCCACTGGGCTTCTGTCTCCCAAAAAATACTGTCTGAATCCCGTGAGAAGTCAAGGGGAACTCAGGCAGCAGGATACGCCCTATTCCCAGCAGGAATAATCTTAAACCTGGAACTCCCTAAACCGGAATGCTCTAAACCGGGAACACCCTAAACTTGGATCCGCCCTGGTCCTTGAGCAAGGTCACCTACATGCAATGTCACTGCAAAATGTCCTATTTCCACGAGTCCTTCCACTAAGCAACATGGGGTACACTGGCAAGGAAATTGTCATACCTACTTGGCTAATGGCTCCCAGCACCTACCAACACTTTCTTCACACTTTTGCCTGGAAGATTATCAGATGTTTTCATGACAGAATGATCACATTCTCCAATTTACCACTGAAATGAAACTTACACCGGGACTTTCATGTAGCAAGAAATAAATATCTTGGTTAACTTGAAGTTAATTTAGACCATAAAAGTCTTCCAAGAGAGGTTTATCTGGAGTTAATAATAATGCAAGATTATCAGAAATTATAAAAGCATATTTGAATGGAACTGATCAATTTTGGGGGATCAAATAATCTAAGCTGTGTAATGAATGAACTATTTCTTAAATTTGTTTTACAGTTTGACTGTAATAATAAATGCTCATGATGATTTTCACAAGCAAGGCCCAGAATTTTTTTGTAAGATTTGCAGTTTGATAAAGTGGTGTGCTACTAGTTTGCAACTTCATGAAGATACTGTGAGAACAAATTCATCAAACTAAGATATCAAGTTTAAGATAAGGAACAACAGTTAAAATTGATTATACTACATTTCTTCCCCACTTTCTCTCTCATGATCTTTGATCAGAGAGTTTTATATTAAATTCACATCAGAAAGTCACAAAGGTGACAACTTCTCATTTGGGCTTTATACCTTATATATAGTCATAAACTGCTTTGCTAAGTCACTGTGCACAGATCCATTTAAGTTACTAGCTCTGCACTGACAGATATGCTGACTTCTGGTAAAAACTGCCCAATGTATTTTGCTTCATGTTCTTTGGTTTTGTGTTAGATGATGAAAGTGCAGCACTAATGATTGTGCTTTGGTCAGCAATCAAGTGTTTCTTTACATCCATTCTGTTCTCTTAAAACAAAAACCCAGGAGTCCTTGTGATGAAAACAAAAAAGGTTATACTAAGGATTATAAATAGAGTAAAATAGAGTATTATAAAATAAGAAAGAGGCCTTGAGAGTCCCATACCAAATTCTTTCCAATCATATTTATTTTTATTGGATCTGTGTGGAGGGTAGAAAGCCAAAATCCCAAGTAATTGGAGAGCAGTTATATAAATTTTAATATATACATAAACACTGTGTAAACATTGAAAATGACAAATCTTCATGGAAAATACCTCAAACACATTAAAATTCAAAGCAGAAAATAAAGCAGCATGTGTTTAGAAAACATGTCTCCTGAATTCTCTATTTTTATTGTTTTTACATGGCAAGATGGATTTTTCTTCTCACAATTTCTCAGAAACTCTTCCTGGGGATTAGGAAAGTTGGAGGCTTTGAAATGGAACTTTTATAACATCACCTGAGGCTGAAAAGACAAACACTATTTTACGCAATAAGGTGAAGGAGTTAATGCTAGAAGGAGGCTAATCTTTCTAGTGTAAAAGTCTTGGTTTGGTTTGATCTTATTTTTCAAGAATATACATGAAGAATAGACTCCATGAGGGCTTGTCTCTGTCCCTTCTTCCACACTCAAGATGCAAAGTTCTCAGTTGTCTGTCTTATAGTTGAACTGAACAAAATACAAAAACTCACTGATTATTTCTATAATATGACTAGACACAAAAGGGCTAGAAGTTGCTTTTAAATGACCAGGAACCTATGAGGGTTGGAGGAGAACAGGTATGACCGTAGTGTCAGCCACATGATACATTCCATACAACTTTAGAATTAAGTTCCCACATCCATGAATTTTAGGGACAATTTGAATAGAATGAAAAAGTTGCATCTGAATATTCACCACCTGTACATCCTGTAAGATAGATCATTTTATTTGAGATTAAAAATACATTAAATATTCTTTAATATCCCATGCATTTTCTGTTTGCCTATTTGCTATGTTTGGGAAATGGATTTTCCCCACCAAAAATCATCCTGAAGCTTGGTTTATAATGTAACCGTACTGAAAGGTGGTGGAGCTTTTAAGAGCTGGTGTCTAGTGGGAGGTATTTTGATCCTGTTTATCTTTGCGAAGACATTAATTCTGGTCTCTCAAAATGAGTTGGTTCCTCAGAGTGCAGCAGATTGTTATAAAAGAGTGAGACTGGCTCCTCCCCACACTGTGATCATGGTCTAGCATTAGTCCAGCACCCACCAGGGCCCTGTGGCTCCGCAGTCCCCAGTCTCCCAACCCCCCACTAGCCCCCATCCCAGCCCATCACTCACAGCTAGCTTCTCAATGGCTGGCAGATCACAGTGCCCAGCCTTGATCCACTTGGTGCAGAAAAGCTGGGTCCCCAATGTGGCCAGGCCCCAATTTATCCCACATGCCACTTAGCTGCCAGACCATGCCCAGTCCAGCATGAAGGTTTGCAGCAGGCCTGCAGGTCCCAGTGCCTGGCCTTGATACACCTGGCTGCTTTTCCACCAGATTCACCCAGTCCATCACACAAGCTCCCCAGTAGTCCCCAGGAACCAGCACCAGAACCAGATTCACCTGCCACCCAGATGTGGCCAGCTGGTTTGCTGTCCACTGGCAACCCGGTGTCCCTGGCATGCTGCTTTGCCTCCAGGTCTGCAGTCTGGCCCACCAACACTAATCTCTCAAGAAGGGGAATTAGGAAGTCTTAAACCCAAACCTTCAACACAGTGAGCAACACAATATAAAGGAAAGACATACAACCCATTGTCCATACTGCCATGCTTAGATCATACCTCAAGAAGAAACAAAAAGAAAACCAGGTGAACACAGACAATAAATGTATACACTGCCTATTTTGTCTACCATAGTGGATATGACTCCTTAATTTCTTAACATTTCACCAAAATTTTTCTTTGTTGTTATTGCTGTTGTAGCTTGTTTGTTGTGGCGGTATTTCTGATTTGCTTTTTGTTTTTGGGTTTCCATATTGGATTCTTGTTTTATTTGAATGTGTACTGACTGATTCCAGGAATCCTACACATATTCACAGTTGTTTCTCTCTATTTGTTTCTAGCCTTGTTTTTTTTTTCTTTTTTCTTCTTTCCTTCTTTTTCCACCCAGAAGGTGTGATTTCCCCATGCTGTATATTTTGAGGGTTAGGGTTTATGATTAGCTGATTTTGATTTTGTTTTATATCATCTTTATCACTACTCAATCCCCTTGTCTCCCTCTCATTTCTCTATCCATGACACCCAAATTCTACTCTCTCTCTCCTCCTTTTTATTCTTTTATTTTTTCATCCCCTTTCAAACTAATATCATATCCTAAGTTTCCACTGCATCTGCCTTATTTACCCTTTGAAATTGCAAACACTTTTCTACCTTCCTATCTCTTATTCTTTATACATACTCAACTATATACTTAACACTTCTTAATACTAATTGAATTATATAATGTTTACCACTACCACCAGTGTCACATCAATAATTAATACAGCAGAAGGCATAGACAATACCAATTGCTTGATTTTAAGCCAGACATAATACAGGACTATATATTATTTTTGATGGTGGGAATTGCTGATCCTACTATACCTATGTATCATACCAATTAAAACTAGATATCAAAATAGGGACTAAGGGCCTAGTCTACTGTCATATATTATTCCATACTTTGTTGGTATCATTCCCCCTCCCCCCAATCATTGAGGCACTAGTAACATAAAGGAACACTATAAACCCATAAGGTAGAAAACCTACAACAATCAGATTCACCCAGATAGATGGGAAGACACACAAACAATATGAAAAAGCAAGGGAACAAACTATACCAAATAACCCATACTACTTTAACAGTAGAATCCATTGATACCACACTGGGAGAAATATCAGATATGGAATTCAGAAAGTTTATGGTTCAACTGATCAATGAGGTGAAAGATGACATAAGAAATGAAATCAGAGAGAAAATACAAGAAGTAAAAGATTATATCAACAAGGAGATAGACATTGTGAAGAAGAATCAGTCAGAAAAACTTAAAATGAAGGAATCAATAAACCAAATTTAAAAAAATTCAATTGAGAGTTCAGCAATAGATTAGACCACTTGGAAGACATAGTTTCAGGCAATGAAGACAAAATATATAATCTAGAAAATACAGTTCACCATGGAGAAAAGATGTTAAGGGACCATGAAAAGAACTTCCAAGAATTATAGGATAACATGAAAAGACCAAACTTAAGATTTATCAGCATAGTTGTAGGCTCAGAAACAGAAATCAAAGAATACACAATGAAATAATATCTTAAAATTTCCCAGTCCTTAAGAATAAAATGGAAAACCAAATACAGAACACTTATAGGACCCCAAATGTACAAATTACAACAGATCCACATCAAGGAATATTATGAAAATGGCTAACATACAGAATAAGGATATGATTTTAAAGGCCGCCAGAGAAAAGTGATGGTTAACATTTAGAGGGAGACAAATAGAGATCTCAATTTCTCAACCCAGATTCTCAAAGCTAGGTGGTCTTGGAATAATAATATATACCAAGCTCAAAAACAAAATGGATGCCAGCCAAACCAGCAAAATTAAGCTTCAGAATTGATGATGAAATAAAAACATTCCAGGATAAACAAAAGTTAAAAGAATTTACAACTAGAAAGCCTGCACCACAAAATATAAATAATAAAAGTTTCATGAAAGAAATGAAAAACAAAAGTGAAACCAGCAAATGGAGGAGCTATGCTAAAACAATAATCAAAGGATAAACTAATTCAAATTAAAAACTAGAAATAAATCAAAATGACAGGGAATAAAAATCATCTCAATAATATTAAATGTTAATGGTCTAAACTCATCAATCAAAAGATAAAGATTGGCAGACTGAATTGAAAAAACAGGACCCAACAGTATGTTGTCTCCAAGAGACTCACTTCATAAGCAAAAACATCCACAAACTGAAGGTAAAAGGATGGGAATAAAACATACCATTCACATGGATCTTGTAAACAAACAGGGGTTTCTATTCTCAGATAAAGTGGACTTCAAGCCAAAGTTAATCAGAAGGGACCAAGGAGGTCATTTCATACTGCTTAAGGGTGTTATATATCAACAAGACATAACAATCATAGATATTTATGACCCAAACAGTGGAGCACCTATGCACATCAAACAAACCCTTCTCAAGAATCAAATAGACCACAGCAAAATAATATTTGGTGATTTTAACACGCCTCTCTCATCACTGGATAGATCTTCCAAACAAAAACTAAGAAACTATATAACTAATGAATACAATTAATAATTTAGACTTAACAAACATATGTAGAATATTTCATCCATCAAGGACTGAATATACTTTTTTTAGTGGTACATGGATCCTTCTCTAAAACAGACAATATCTTAGGCCAGAAAGCAACTCTTAGCAGATATTTAAAAAATAGAGATGATACCTTGCATTCTAACAGGTCATGATGGAATAAAATTAGAAATCAATGATAAAACAAAAAATAGAAGTTACTCTCACACTGGATAATATGCTATTGAATTAACTGAATAATATGCTATTGAATGAACAATGGATAGTAGAAGAAATCAGGAATGAAATAAAAAAATATTTATTGGTAAATGAGAATTGTGACACAACTTATCAATATCTCTGGGACACTATAAAGGCAGTTCTAAGAGAAAAGTTTGTTGCACTGAGTGCATTCTATAAAAGAATAGGTAGTCACCAAATAAATAAACTAAAATTAAATCTCAAAGCCCTAGAGAGATAACAAATCAACAATAGATGCAGAAGGTAAGAAATAATTAAAATCAGAGCCAAAATCAATGAAACTGAATTTTTAAAAAGTAGATAAAACAAAAAGTTCTTTGAAAAAATAAACAAAATTGATAAACCCTTAGCCAAGCTAATGAAGAAAAATAGAGAGAAATGTCAAATCAATAAATTTGTGCTGAAAAAAGAAATATCATCATGGACACTATTGAAATACAGAAGATAGTCAAAGTATTTTGAAAATCTAAACTCCAATAACATAGAGAATCATGATGATATTGACAAATTTCTAGAAACATATGACCTATTAAAGTTGAACCAAGAAGACATAGAAAATTTAAATAGATCAATTTCTAGCCATGAAATTGAATACACCATTAAAAGACTAGCAACAAAGAAAAGCCCAGGACCACATGGATTCTCAGCCAAGATCTATAAGAATTTCAAAGAAGTACTTACACCAATACTCCTCAAAGTATTCTATGAAATATAAAAGGAAGGAAACCCTTCCAAACTCATTCTTTGAGGCTATTATCACCCTGATACCAAAACCAGACAAAGACACATCAAGAAAAGAAAACTTTAGACCAAAATCCCTAATGAACATACATTCAAATATTCATAATAAAATCTGGGAAAATCTCATAAAAACATATTTAAAAGATAGTGCACCGTAATCAAGTCAGTTCATCTCAGGAATGCCAGGGTGGTTCAACATACAGAAATTAATAAATGTAATTCATCACATCAACAGACTTAAAGACAAGCATCACATGATTATCTCAATAGATGCAGAAAAAATATTTTAAAACAATTGCACATCCATTCATTTTGAAAACACTAAAAAATCTAGGAATAATAGGAGCATACATGAGCATTATAAAAGTTATATATGATAATTCCATGGCCAACATCATTATAAATGGAGAAAATTTGGAAGCATTCCCTTTAAAAACTTGAACAAGAGAGGAATACTCTCTTCTACCACTTCTATTCAACATAATAGTCCTTGACATTCTAGCCAGGGCAATTAGAAAAAAAGAAAGATTAAAGGGATATGAATAGGAAATAAGAGCTCAAACTATCCCTATTTGCTGATGACATGATTCTATATTTAGAAGATGCAAATACTCCAGCAAAAAGCTTCTTGAACTCAAACAAATTCAGCAAAGTAGCAGTAAATAAAATTAAAACCCACAAATCAATTGCATTCCTATACACCAATTACAAATAAACTGAAAGAGAAGTCAGAAAACCTTCGATTTGCAAAAGTCTCAAAACAAATGAAATATTTGGGACTCAATCTAACAAAAGAGATGAAAGACTTCTATAATGAAAACTACAGAACACTAAAGAAAGAAATTTAAGAAGACCTTAGAAAATAAAACACCTCACATGTTCTTAGACAGGCAGAATTAACATTGTCAAAATGGCCATACTACCAAAAGTGCTATACATATTCAATGCAATTACTATTAAGTTTCCAATTATGTTATTCATAGAAACAGAAAATGCAGTCATAAAATTCATATGGAAAAATAAGAGGTCCAGAATAGTCAGAGCAATCCTCAGAGAGAAAAGTGACACAGGAGGCATCACAATAACAGACTTTAAATTATAATACAGAGGCATTGTAACAAAAACAGCATGATATTGGCACAAAAACAGATACATAGACCAATGGTACAAAATAGAAGACACAGAGATAAACCCACATAAATACACTTAGCTCATACTATACAAATGCACCAAAAACATACACTGGAGAAAAGATAGCCTCTTCAACAAATGGTGCTAGGAAAACTGGAAATCCATATGGAGCAAACTGAAATTAAACCCCTATCTCTCATCATGCACAAAAATATCAACTAAAAGTGGATTCAGGACTTAAGCATTAGAACAGAGACCCTCTGCCTAATAGAATAAAAAGTAGGCCCAACTCTCCACCATGTTGGCTTAGGAACTGACTTCCTTAACAAGACTCCTAAAACACAAGAAGTAAAATCAACAGTCAATAAATGGGATGGCATCAAACTAAAAAGTTTCTTCACAGCAAAGGAAACAATCACGAACATGAACAGAGGTCCTACAGAATGAGAGAAAGTCTTTACCACCTGCACCAGTGAGCATTAATCTCCAGGATATACATAGAACTCAAAAAATTTAACACCAAAAAAAAACCAAATAACTCAATCAATAAGTAAGCAAAGAAACTGAACAGGCACTCCCAAAAGAAATACCAATGGCCAAAAGTTTTATGAAAAAATACTCAACATCTCTAGCAATTAGGGAAATGCAAATTAAAACTATATTGAGACTCCACTCCCTCCAGTCAGAATGGAAATTATTGAGAATACAAGTTAAAATAAATATTGGAAAGGATGTGGGGAAAAGGTTCTCTCATACATTGCTGGTGGGAGTGCTAACTGGTGCAGCCACTCTGGAAAGCACTATAGGGATTACTCCAGAAACTGGGAATGAAACCACCATTTGACCCAGTTATCCTAGTCCAGGGCCACCCAAAGGACCTAAAATTAGCATACTACAATTATGCAGCCACATAAATGTTTATAGCAGCTCACTCACTTCCCAATAGTCAAGCTTTGGAACCAACCTAGGTGACTTTCTACAGAAGAATGGACAAAAAATGTGGTATATCTACACAATGGAATATTACACAGCTTTAAAGAAGAATAAAATTATGGCATCTGTCATGGGTGGAACTGGAGAATATAATGTTAAGTGAAATAAGTCAGTCCCCTAAAACCAAAGGTTGAATGTTCTTTCTGATATGTGGATGCTGATCTATAAAAAGGGTGGGAGGGAGGGGAAGTATAGAAGTTTATTAGATTAGACAAAGGGGAATGAAGGGAAGGGAAGGGGGATGAGAATAGGAAAGAATGTAGAGTAAATTGGACAGAACTTCCACATGCTCATACATGAATACATGACCAGTGTAATTCCACATCATGTTCAACCACAAGAATAGGATTAATTTGGGTATAAACCTAGGAATGGAATGACAGAGTTGAATGGTGGTACAATGAGTATTGCCCATCATAATGAGTTGCACTCCATGTATGTACAATATGTCAAAATACACCCTACTGTCACATATATCCAAAAACAACAAAAAGTAGCCAATTATAACTCTTATTCCAAAGCCAGAGCTTTTTGTGCTATGCTAAACTTTTATATAAAATAATGGAGAGCCAGGCATGGTAGTGCATGCATGTGATTCCAATGGCTTGAAAGGCTGACACAGGAGGACTTAAAATTCAAAGCCAGCCTCAAGCCTCCACTAATTTAGGAAGGCTCTGAGCAACTTAGCAAGACCCTGTCTCAAAATAAAAAAAAATTAAAAATTAAAAAGTTCTGGGGATATGGCTCTGTGGTAAAGTGCCTCTGAGTCCAATACCTGGTATCAATAAAAATTAATTAACTAATTAATTAATAAATTAAAGTTTAAAACAGTAAATATCAGTGGGAAGGATTTAGGGAGGTGAATCCTATTATACAGAGGCACTGGAGATTCCTAAGAAGTTGGAGAGTGGAAGGGAATATAGATGTCAGAATAGAAGGAGTATCTAAGTAATTCCCTCTCATCCATCAATTCATTTTGACATAATACACCCTGTAATGATTCTGTGGGTCAAACTAAAATCTGATATTTCTGTTTTATAAAATGGCTTTGAACTTTGGGTTCTATGAGCACAAAGAGACTATCCCATAATGGTTTAAAATGCACTCTTTGGTTGTTGGTTTTTCAGCTTTGCCCAAAGCGATTAATTCTACTTGTTCAGGGGTTGAGTCAGAGTGATATTTCTTAGGGAACAAACTAGTTTTTTCTTTCTCAATAAAGGAAGAAACTGAGAAGAAAATCTACAAATAAGGTTCTTGATCACACTGCTATAAATTAATTTTTTAAAAAAACTGAAAATTTGGTTATTATTTGCAAAGTAATGTTTTGATCTCCACTTGAGGCAAATTCTCATCCACTAAACTATGAAATTAATGGGAGAAAATTTTTGCCACATGCACTTCATAGCATTAATCTCTAGAATATATAAAGAACTCAAAAAACTTAACACCAAAAACCCAAATAACCCAATCATAAATGAGCAAAGGAACTGAATAGCCACTTCATGGAAGAAGAAATACAATTGATCAACACATATGAAAAATGTTCATCATCTTCTGTGACTAGAGAGAAGTGAAAATTCAAATTACATGGAGATATCATCCTACTCCAGCCAGAATGACAATTATCAAAAATACAAACAACAATTAATGTTGGTGAGGATGGGGGCAGGGAAGGCACACTCATACATCACTGGTGGAATAGCAAATTTGTGTCAACCCGTCTGGAAAGCAGTATGGAGATTCCTCAGAAAACTAGGGATGTAACCACCATTTGACCTAGTTATCCCACTTCTAGGTTTATACCCAAAGGACTAAAAATCAGCATACTACAGTGAAACATCCACATATATGTTTATAGCAGCTCAATTCACAATAGCTAAGCTATGGAACCAATCTAGAAACTCTTCAACAGATGACTGGATAAAGAAAATATGGCATATATACACAATGGAATATTACTCAGCTATAAAGAAGAATGAAATCATGGCATTTGCTGGTAAATGGATGGAATTAGAAATTATAATGCTAAGTGCAATAAGCCAATTCCAAAAAACCAAAGTCCTAATGTTCTCTCTTATATATGGGTTCTGACACACAGTAATGGGGGCAGAGAAGAGAAGTTCATTGACTTACACAAAGGGTAATAAAGCAAGGTAAAGGGGATAGGAATAAGAAAGATAATAGAATGAATTGAATATAACTTTCCTAGTTTCATATATGAATACACGACCAGTAAAAGTCCATATCATGTTAAACCACAGGAATGCAATCCTAATTAGAATAAGTTATACTCCATATACGTGTAATATGTGAAAATATAATCTACTGTCATATAGATCTAAAAAGAAATTAAAATGTAAAAACCTCTATGAAATATAACTTTTTGTTTAAATCAACTTTTTAAGATATAATTTACAAAACAACTAATTCAACCATTTAAAATGTGCAATTTAATTGCTTTTAGCTTACAAGAGTTGTATACATCATCAAAGTCTATTATAGAACATTTTCATTACTTCAAAGAGAAATAAACTCAATACTCCTTATCCCCAACAAACCATGGGCCACCACTAATTTAGTTTGTCTCTATGAAACAACTTTCTATTAGAGCAAATCTTAAATGTATTCTTATTTTGAAGAGATCAGTCCAATACTGAAATCCATCTGAAGACAATATTTGAAATTGTCAACATTTTCCATAAAGAACAAAAAGGAAAGAGTAGCACCATATTTTCTAAAGTAAAGTCATCTAAATTCTGCTGTCACTGTTTATTTGGCAACCATTCTATCTATCTTTGTTTTCAAGAATTTAAATGCACTCAGTGGATACATAGCATTTACCTTTATCCTATGACAGAGTATCCTAAATTTTCTTTTTCAGAACACTGACAGCATACCTTCTATCAAGACATCTCAGTGGGTGGAGCAAGAGCTACAGGGCCAGAGCTGCACTCTAAACTGTTTATATCTTCACTTATTGGTTTCTTGAAAGTCTCAGCAAACTCAGGAGTTCCAAGTTTATTTAAAGAAACAGCAGAAGAGAGATGTGTTCAAAACCCCTACATACTGGGTATTGGCAACACTGTGAAGCAGGAGAGGTACAGCTTCAGGGGCCATGGGCCTTGTCTTTGGGCAATACTTATCTCCCACTTTGGAGACACCATAGCAAGGTATAAAGATCATGGTCAGAAATTGAAGTCATGTACATTTGAGTCCCTTTATTAGGTTTATGATCTTAAGCTTTTGATCCATTGTTTCATCTTCAATTAAACAGCAGTGATACTATCTAACTGGTAGAGCTAGTTTGAAAATTAAGTGTAATAGTTGGAAGTACCAACTATAGTGAATTTACATAGTAATATTCAGTAAATTGTAGCTTCCTCTGTTTCATAGTGTCTTTCCATAAACTTCAGATCCCCATTTGCTTATATTTTGCCAACGTAATTAAGGTACCATATCTGTTGATTTTGAGCTAGCAGGAGATTGTCCTGTGATTGCCTCACTTAATCAGATGAAACATTAGAAGAAGATACAAAAGTCAGAGATTAAGAAAGTCAGAGACTCTTGCTATCTTTGAAGAAGTAAGTTGTCATGAGTTCTATAGTTATGAGCAAATGAATTCGGCCAAGAACCACTTACCTCAGATGAGACTTCAACCATGATTGATATCTTGATTTACAGAGAGCCAAGGCACAGTTAGACTGTATCCAGACTCCTAACTCATGAACAGTATGAAATAATAAATGTGTAATTTTAAGCTGCTAAATTTTTTCAAATTTGTTACATAGCAATAGATTATTAATATAGTAAACTTGTGTGGCTGTTGATATTTAGTGCATGCTCACACTCTAAATAGAAAGATCAACCAATTATTCAAAAACTCAGAGTTAAAAAGAGACATTAGTGATGTACATCTGGGTGTGCTTTTCTGATGATTTCTTCAATATTAAACATGAAGTTTACTGATTTTTAATCCCTGGTTATAAACTCTATTTTCTAAAATTGACTCTCATATGACTTTTTTGGGAAATTCCCATTTAAACTTCCAGACATCTATTCTCAATTAGTATTTCATCCCTTTAATTTTCTACTCTTACGAGAAAATTAAATACATTCTTAATCAAATGCAAATAGCACAACACAGAGAGGTAACTACCATTTTATCAGTTCAGTCCAATCCTCTTTAACCACAGTAGATATTACAAGCAACAAGATCTTAATGATTGCACTTGAGGATATTAAAATAAGACTAAGCAAAGGAAAATTGTTTCTTGGTTTTGCTAAATACAAATTATTATTCACAAATAAGTTTTTCCCCCACACACTATGTTTTAAAAGCTACTTTATTGGGCTATAATTACCAAGTAAAAAGATATTTATATTTAATGTATGCAATCCTGAGGTTGGGGAGTATACACCCATGAAATTATCACCATTACCAAGACCATAAATAGATTTATTACCTCCTACAATCTTCATTCTTCCCAAATCCTATTATTATTACAATTATTATTATCATCATCACCATCATCATTAGACTAAAACACTTAGGAAGGACTTTGTTTAAAAACTAAGAACACTCGTCCTCTTAAAATATGCTGAGAAAATATTAAGTATATTATACAGTAGTGCTAATAATAGGTATTATGCTGGATAGTAGATATATAGATCTTATCTTACATGACCGAAACTTTGTACCCTTTGATTAATAAATTTCTATTTCTCTAACCTCAATTCCATGGCAATCATCATTCTATTTTCTGCTTCTGTGACAATGGAAGAAACATATTCCCATTTGACAGTACACGATTTCCTCTTTTAAATGGTGGTCAATGTTATAACTATCTGGAAAGATGATAGATGATGCTGAGGGTGAGGAAAATGAAAGGATCAAGTCAGGGCAGAGGGGTAGAGAATGAGTTTGTAATGGGCTTCCAAATTTATCTACTGAGGTGTTTTGTTCACCTGCATAGGTGATAACAAAGGGTCATGAAAGACAAATGCAAACTTCACCCACTAAAATGAGATAAGAAACAAAGAAACAAAGTTCATTTCTGCTTGACAAGTGGCTCGTGAATTGTGCCCAGCCAGACTGCGGCAGAAATATTCCTAGAAAATGGAATTTTACAAGTGGATAAAGGGAGTGTAGTGTGTATATTCCATGGAATTTTATTCAGCCATAAAAAGAATAAAATTATGGCATTTGATGGCAAATGGATGGAACTGGAGAACATTATGCTAAGTGAAAAAAGACTCAGAAAGTCAAGGGTCATATATTTTCTATCATATGTGAAAGCTAGAGAGGATAAAAGGAATAAAAAGGGGGCTCTCACAAGAATAGAAGGGAGATCAGTATAGGAAGGAGATAGAGAGCTAGGGATGAAGGTATGGAGAAGTAGTAGGGAATAAAACCTACCAAATTATGCTATGTCCATATATGATCATAACACAATGAATCACAATTACATATATAATTTTATAAAAATAATAAAGTGAATATCAGTAAAGTATACTTAATGTATTAAGGGGTATAGAGGAGGGTAGGGAAAAGAAAGTTACTGGGGAATGAAATTGATCAAATTATGTATAAGTTTGAATATGGCATAATGAATTCAACCATTATAGTATTATGTAATATTATTATCTTAATATCATAATTATAATGTACCAATAAAATAATATAATATACAGTATATAATCTTACATTAGGAACAGTTTATAAGAACTATCTAACTAGATTCTGCATTAGTTGAGTTCCCAAGGATCACGCATATAAAAACAGAACTAGGGTCAGAATTTCAGTTTCCTGATTCACAGTTTGGTGTTCTCATTTGTTTACTGAAAGTCCTCAGTAAGCAGAGTGCTTACAGAATGGTTTCATAGTATACTCATTAATTATATTATTTATAAAGGCATTTATAAATTAACAAAATAAGTCTCATTGTAGTGGGGTATCTAATATACTGCCCATAATATTTCCTTCCAAGGGAAACATTAACCAGTCAATCTATATAATGCTCACTGATTATAATAGTAGGGGGAGTAGACAGTAAATTATGGGTTGACATTCTTGTGGATACTATTAAAATAGTTACTACAGATTAGGAAAAAAAAACAAATACATGTACTCTAAATGCTTGAATCAGTACTATAATAGATCTCCTACACAGGGTGATGAAACAGGAAATTTAAAAAAATTGAAAGGAAAAATATTTCTTCATAAATGATTATTTACTTGGAAAATCTTAATGCACAATGTAAATATGAGAAAACATAAGTGATATTAGTAAGGCTAAACAATGCAAAGTCAATATTAAACATCAATTATATTTCTTGAAAATAGCAAGAAACAGAAAAAGAAATGTACAAATATCACATTTATTTAAGTATGAAAGAAAAAAACTATTTAGAAATAAATTTTATAAAATATAAGGATATTTCATAGCAATCAAGTATTTTTGAAAATACAGAATTTTTAATAAAACAAGTCTAATGTCCTATACAGTAATGTATAATTATTACTGGAAAATGTAAGGAAATCTTAAAATTTGGTGAAATATAATACATTATTGGATCAGAGTTTCACTATTTTTAAGGCATCAATTCATCTCCCCCCAAATTAAGATTCAATGAAATCCTAATCAAAATCCCAGCAGCCTTTTTTTCCTGTAAAAATTAGCAAGCTGTCCTAAAAGTAATATGAATATGCAATATTTACCAGTTATAGCCAAATTGGTTTTAAAGCATTAGAGAAAGGCTAGAAAATAACTGGAAAAGGAAAAATATCAAAGGACTTACTCTACCTGATTTTAAGACTTTTAATAAAAGCCCAAATTATCAAGCATACCCTGTTCTAAAAATAGATATATGTATCAATGAAATAGAATATGAGATCAGAAATAGATCAACTCATACATAGTCAACTTATTTTATGCAGATATTAAAGAAAATTAATGGGAAAAGGACAGAATTTTTAAACATGGATCTTCCATAACAGAATATCCATAAGGTAAAAAATAATTTGATTCTAAGTTCACAACACACAATATTAAATAACTCAAAATAGAGAATAGCCCTAAATAGGCAATATTAAATAACTCAAAATAGAGAATAGCCTTAAATGTGAAAGGTAAAATAATAAAACTTCTAGAAGATGACATAGAAAAACATCTTAGTGATCTTATAGTACACAAAGATTTATTTTAGAAAGGATCAAAAAGAAAAATTGATAACTTGCTTCATCAAAATAAAATCTATTGCCCTTTGAATAATGTCCTTAATAAATAAAATGAATAGGAAATCCTCAGAGTAAAATAAAATATTTTCATTATTTATATAAGACTTGCACCCAGAATATATAAAAATATCTACATCTGAATAATAAACCAATTAACAACTGGGTAAAATACTTGAATAAATAGTTTGGGAAAGAATATTTATGGGGTTAGAGATGCAGCTCAGAGTGCTTGTCTAGCATGCATGAGACCTTGTGTTCAATCTCCAGCAGCACAAAAAATATTTACAAATCACTATTAAAAATATACTCAATGAGCAACTAATAAAAAATTTAAAAAATTATACTCAATATCATTAGTTATGAAATGAACATGAAAACATCAATATGATTCCAATGAATCTTAAGCCTAAAATTTAAAAGAGTGCCAATTCAAATAGTATTATAGTATTAGAGATCATGAATACTTGAAAATTGCTGGTGAGCCTATAAAACTATATAATACTTTGGCATTTTCAAAAATTAAACATATACTTAACATATGGCTTAAAATTTTACTCCTAGATGTTTCTAGAGATAAAGGAAAACATGTATACACAATACTTCTTTATGAATTTTCATAGATGTTTTGTTCAAATTGATTAAGAAATCAATTATCCATCAACAGGCAATAATTTTAAAAAGGTACATCCATACAATAGAATTCCACTCAGCAATAAAGGGGGAACAAATAACCCAATTACTGATGCATGCAGCAACACTGAATGAATCTCACAAACATATCAAATGCAAAGAGCATATATTGACTTTTTCGTAGAAGCCAAAGAAAAAGAAGTCTAAACTATGATGCCAGAAAGTAAATCAGAGATTACCTGATTTTACTGCTAAAAACATTAATGTGCCTATATCACCATAATATGCTGATTTTAGTTCATTTGGATAAATATCAGGGACGAAGTCTGTTGGGTCATATGGTGTGGTAATAACTGGCTGGAAATGTACAGGAGAGAATCTTTAGGGGTACTGATAGTTAAAGTCAACTGTGCACATCTTTTCACATCTTCACATTCAGTAATGTCATCACTATCTTAAAATTGGCCATGTATATACTCTGTATATATAAATATGGAGTATTTATACCATAGATTTGGTCAAAAACTAAAAATCAAGACTTTTATTCTTTTAAGAGCCAGTTGTTAAGCATTTCCCACCATATCACATTTTAAATTTTATTAGTGCATTATAGCTATACATAACAGTGGGGTGCTTTTTGACATAATAATCACACATGCATGGAATTTAATTTGTTCCATTTGTACCTCCTCCCTCCCTTTCCTTTTTATCCACCTTTTACTCTCCTGACTTTCCTCTAGTCTACTGTTTTGTTGTTGTTGTTTTGTACCAGGGATTGAACCCAGGGGCACTTAAACACTGAGCCACATCCCCAGCACTTTTTAAAATATATTTTTTAGTTGTAGTTGGACATTTATTTATTTTTTACATGGTGCTGAGGCTCAAACCCAATGCCTTGCAATGCTAGATGAGTGCTTTACAGCTGAGCCAAAACACCACCCCCCAAATACTTTTCAATATTTTATTAGAGACATGAGCTCCTTAGGGCCTCCCAAAGTTGCTGAGGCTGGGTTTGAACTCGCGATCCTCCTGCCTCAACCTCCTGAATTGCTGGGGTTATGGGCTTGTGCCACCAGGCTTGGCTTAATCTATTGGTTTTATAATTTGGTAGTTTATAGAAATAAATAAGGGGAGAATATGCCATGGTAAATTCATCCTTGTACCCAGCATACTTTGGTCAACTTCATTCAGCTGTTCCTTCCTCCTCCCCCTCAACCCCCCTTCTATATTCCTCTGATCTCCTTTCCATGGTATTCTCCACAAGTTTTTCCCTTATTTTGATATAGCTTCCTCCACACATGAGATAAAGCATTCAAACCTTGACTTTCTGAGCCTAGCTTTTTTCACTTAGCATGATGTTATCCAGTTCCATCTTACTAGAAAATGTCACATTTTCGTTTCGTCTTTAAAGTTGAATAAAACTTTATTGTGTGTATATGCCACATTTTCTTTATTCATTCATCCATTTATGGGGATCTAGGCTGGATACATAACTTGGATACTCTGAATTGTACTGCTAAAAACATTAATGTGCCTATATCGCCATAATATGCTGATTTTAGTTCATTTGGATAAATACCAGGGACGAAGTCTGTTGGGTCATATGGTGTGGTTCTATTCCTAATTTTTGGAGAAATATCCATACTGCTTTCCAGTGTGGTTTTATAATTTGCAGTCCTACCAATAATGTATGAGTGTACCTTTCCTCCATATCCTTGCCAGCATTTATTGTTATTTGTATTTTGTATTTCTTCTTTTGAGAAATGTGGATATAGTTCTTTCGCCCATTTATTGATTGGGTTATTTGTTCTGTGTTAAATTTTTTAAATTCTTTATATATTCTGGGTATTAATTGCCTGCCAGAGGAGTAGCTGGCAAAGATTCTCTCCTGTAAGCTCTCTTTATACTCTTGTTTTCTTTGTTCAGAAGTTTTAAATTTGATTCCATCCGACTTACTGATTCTTGGTTTTATTTCTTGTGCTTTAGGGGTCTTGTTAAGAAGTCAGTGCCTGTGCCAGTATATTGGAGTGCTGACCCTGTGTTTTCTTCTAGCAGTCACAGTATTTCTGGTGTAATTCCTAGGTCTTTGACCAAATTTGAGTTGATTTTTTGTACAGGTGAAAGATAAGGGTCTAATTTCATTCTTCTACATATGAATATCAAAATTTCCCAGCATCATTTATTAAAAAAGCTATCTTTCCCCCAATGCATGTTTTGGGCACATTTATTAAGTGGAAGAAGACTGACTGTATCTATGTGGATTTGTCTGTGTCTTCTATTCCACCGGCCTTTATGTCTGTTTTAATACCAAAACAACACCCAGCATATAACTTTTAAAGTAAAAGACAAGTTTGGTATTTTGATTGAGATTGTTGTCACATAGCTGTAAACAATTATCAAAACTCACACATTACATTTGTAATGTGTACTGTGTAAAGCATAACTTAAGCTGACTTTTAAAACAAGTAAAGGATTTCAGCATATACTTCACAAAAGAAGCTACATGACTGGTCAATGAATAGGTGAAAAGATGCTCAATAATATTAGTCATGAGGAAAATACAAATTAAATCTACAATCTGATAGCACTTCACACTTACACTAATGACTCAGGTTTAAATTATATCTCTAATACCAAATCCTGGCAAGAATGTCGAGCAACTAGAACACTCATACATCACTGTATGGAATATAAAGTGATGCAATTACTTTAAAAAATGTTTTGTCTTTTTCTTACAAAGTTAAAGCATATACCTTGGGTAGGTGTGTACAAGTTTTAGGTGTTTACCCAAAATAAATGAAACGTGTGTATCAAAATACTTGTACAAGAATGTTTATGCCAACTTTATTTTTAAAAACCTAAATTAGAAAGAGTGTAAATACCCATCGAAAAGAACATAAACAGATTGAAGTATAGTTATTCATAGAATACCACTCAAAAAGGACCAACTGGCTTGTATGACAAAAATCGATGAGTTTCACTAACATTTTGGTAATTTAGAAAAGCCAGATGCAAAAGCATACAGGCTGTATGCTTGCATTATTATGAAGTCCTGGAACAAGCAAAACTAATTTGTGATAAAAGAAATCAGACTGTTTGATTGGGGGAGGAGAGTCACACAGGTATTAAATTTGTCAAAACCAATTGAGCTCTATGCTTAAAATTAGTGGACTTTATTATACAGAAATTAGACCTCATTAATCAAATGAACAAAAGAAACATTATCTAATTTAAAATTTTGTCTAACACCAGGAATGTACTCTTGAGGTTCCATGTTTTGCAGCGTTATTTACATGAGAATCATTTGAGAATTTTTTAAAATATACAATCCTGTGCCCAATTACAAATTTTCAGAATGCCTGGCCTGCTACAAAAAAAATCCTATATCTAGTGGAAAGTTGCCAACATAATTGAGTAGTTTAAAGGCATCCTTTAGTATAGAAATCAATGTCCATGCCCAAATGCACTATCGCATGCTTGCCTGTAATTGAATTCTTGATACATAGACATGGCTTCAATAATAAAAATTATGTCACACATTTCGGAAGCAGATTTAAACTGCAAGTATTATTTATAAAACTAAAAGAGGGCTTCCTTTTGTTTCACTTTTTATCTAAGTGCGCATAGTGGGGGAAAAAACTGCAGAAACAGAAACAATGCCTTTATATGGTATTTGATTATAGATGGTTCTGTAAAACTGGCTTCCTCAGATCCTGTACCCTATTTTGCAAAACTACTCTCATTAGCAGGGTTTTTTCCTCATGTGACAAGGGAAATATTTTGAAGGATTGAGCTCCTTGGAGTTCAGTGGTTGACCTTAGCAACAAAATTTTAAATAGAGAGAAATTTTAAAAAGAAATAGAATGAATCCCAGAGATCTGAAAATGAAAACACCACTAGAGAAGGAAATAAAAAAAATAGAAAACTGACTTGGAAGGCAATGAGAAACCAGCAATGTCCTTTTCTACTACAGAAAGAGTGAGATTCAGAGCTAATTTCTAACACAAACCAAATTGCATTGCCAAAAACAGTACAACTTAAATGGTATAGAACAAAGAACCTCTGACTAATTCTCTGGAATGTAAATCAGAGCCCAATTCCATCCACTTTTGGAAAGTTTCTTTCCTTCCCTAGGCAGTTTTACCTTTTATGAAGTGAGAGGTTAAGATTATATGACTTCCAAACCTGGTCTACTTTAGACATTGTGATTTTGTCTTAACTCTGGTACATACTATATTCCAGAATGGGAGTGCATTTGCAGGAAAGGGGTATATTTCTTTGGTTCCAGTTGCAGAGAGGAAAAACCATGGGCTTTTCTTTGATATCAGGTATAAAAGAGATTAAATAAGTGGGCAAATCAATGCCAACTCTTGTTTAATTTGTTTGTTATTCATCTTTTTCAGCATCTTGCACTTCTAAATCTTTCAACATCAAAATGTAGTCTTAACTTCTGTGTTAAAGCTTTGCCCAAGTTACAATTTCTGTTTGTGCCTTCCTGTTTTAGTCAGCCTTTTCGTTGCCCCAACCAAAAGACCTGAAAAGAACAATTAGAGGAGGAAAAGTTTATTTTTGAGTTTATGGATTCAGAGGTCTTAGTTCTTAGAATGTCGACTCCTTTCCTTGGGGCTTTTTAGTCAGCTTTTTTTGCTGCTGTGAAGAAAAGATCTGACCAGAATAATTTTAGAGGAGGAAAAGTTTATTTGGGGGCCTATGGTTTCAGAGGTCTGAGTCCATACATAGCTAGATCCATTCCTCAGGGCTGGAGGAGAAGCAGATCATCACAGTGGAAGAGTGAGGTGGAGGGATGTGGCTCAAATGATGATCAGGAAGTGGAGAGTCCACTCACCAGATACAAAATATATACCCCAAAGCCCCACCCCATTTGCCTACCTCCTCTAGCTACACCCTACCCACCTTCATTTATCACTCGGTTAATCCCCAATCATTTGTCCTCTAAACCTTCTTGCATTGTCTCACACATGAGCTTTTTGGGGATACCCCACATCCAAACCACAATAGGGCCTGAGGTAAGGCAAAACATCATGACAGAAGAACATGGTAGATGAAAGCAGTTTCAGGCATGACCCTCATGAATCAGAGAGACTCCACTTACCAAATACAAAATACATACCCCATACCCCCTATGACCCACATCCTCCATCACCACCCTACCAGCCTCCAGTTTTTACTCAGTTAATCCCTATCAGTGGATTAATGCACTGATTAGTTTAAGGCTCTCATAATGCAATTATTTCACCTCTAAACCTTCTTGCATTGTTTCACAAATGCGCTTTTGGGAGATACTTCACATCCAAACCATACACACTTTCTCTTACAGAATGACTATTGTTTTAGGAAGAGTGATTACTGCTTTTTCTTAAGGATTTCAAGGTAAGGATTTCAAGCAATGCATTTAGATATGGTTTTCAAAGTTGTACTAATTTTCGAATCAAATTGTCAGGCACTTACATTGGCTTAGAATATCAAGCGGTATGGTAGTGAACATTAAAAAGGAACAATTTATAAATCTGAATGACACAGAAAAACTAAAATAAATTACATTGGTTTGAAATTACAAAGGGGACACTGATGTTCACAGGTCCTAGTCAGAAGTTTCATATCAAAAGATGTGAGTTGTTTATGGTCAAATCAGTAACAATTGTGCTCCATCAATCATCTAAAATGAGTCATCACCCAAAGACAATGGCAAACTAGTTAATTTCTCCACTGACAATCTTGTTTGAAAAAGGAGGTAAACTTGTCTCAGAAAGTGGAAAAGAAAAGTCAATCATTCAAATATAAACCAGTCTCTCACCCTCCCCCTTCATGTATAAATATATTCCACACAGGTCAATACATCCTACAGAGTCAAAAAATCCCATGCAAGCCAATCAAAATACAAAGAACATTCTCAAAAACTGGGCAAAAAAATGAACAAAAGTTTGTAAGTACAAATATCTAATAAAGGTTTGTAAGTATAAATATCTAATAAGCACATATGAAAACATACAAAGCATCATTCAATGAAAGAGCAAGAGAGAGTGAGAGGGAACAAACAAAAACCCAAATAATTAAAATATCAAAAGGGCTCTTAAGTGGACATATGAAGAGACTAGGGGGAAACTTCTGAGGGCTAGGCCACTGGTGCCTAGGAGGAAATTCTCCACTAGTAGGTGGGTGACTAGTGGGGAAATTCTGGGCTATAAACATGATGCAGTCCAGGCAAAGAACTCTGTACTGGCAGACAGGCTGGGGAGGAAATCTCTTGGCTGGCCAGCTTCCAGGATAAGTGACAACCTCTGCTGGCCAACATGATTCCTTTTCACTGGGATTAATGAGGCCCACATGGCCAAGAGTTTAGTTATGAACAAAAGAATTGTTTGGAACTGATACACAGCTCAAAATCCATTTGAATGAAATCCATGTTGCCCAGCTACTGTTTTGAAGACAGACTCTAGTTAGAGAGAGCTGCCTCACCCAAGGCCACACCTCTTCCTCAATGGCTCTCATACATCTGATGACTGATTCATGGAGGAATGTAAAAGCACAAATCATCTTGGCCAAATCTGGGAAAATTGTGAAGTACAATTCCAATTCAAGAGCTTCATGTAGGGTCTTGCTGGGTGTACCTCACAATTTGACTTTTTCTTCATTTTCATTTCATTAAGTACTTTTAGTAATGATACTCTTTAACAAAAATCTTGCCCAACAAAGGTCATCTGGGTCTTAAATTCAAGTTCCAGAGGAATTTAACCAATGATGGAGATTGAACAAATAAGATCATGGCAGAAATCAAAACATTAGTTGTCAGATATCCATTATGTATTTTTTTTTTAATTTTTTATTGTTGGCTGTTCAAAACNTGAGTGTACTACTACTTGAGCCATATCCCCAGCCCCTCCATTAAGTATTTTAATGGAGACACTAAGTAAAGGGAATATACAAGTAGGAAGTTCAGATAAGAGATGTAAGATGGAAACAAAAATTTAGAAATTCACAGATATATAGACTATCTCCCATGCCTTGGGATGATGAGTGGCAAATCAGGGATATGAGAGGAAACTCCAAAACAATAACGCTCAGACAGGAAATGGCTTGAGAACTTCCCTTCCCCACTAAGACATTGGACCAGTACCAGAAAGACAGGACCTGCCACAAGAAGCTGTGGACCTGAAAACCACTTTTCATCTCTCAGACAGGGGTCATCCCACCACAAACACCCAAAGCTTTCTTCATCCCAGAGGACCAGACACTCACTTTCCCCCTATTACAGATACCAGTCAGTTCAATCTGGAGAAACTTCTTCCATCTTCTCAAGGAAGCACCAGCATAGACCAATGAGACACCAGAAGAACCAAATAAAACCAAACAGACTTAAATAGCACTGTAAAGTCCTGAAAACTAAATTGTTACTAGAGCCACAACCCATTAAAGTAGGCCACAAACTACTCAGTAAACCTAAATAGGGCAACTGCCTACCCAAATAAAATATTTGAATAGAATCTACAATTTTCTAATATTACAGACAGAATGTACAGAACACAATAAAAGAATCAAGAAAATCACAACTTGAATGAGGGGGAAAACAATAAACTGATATTAACACTGAAATGAATTCAAATCAATGACATGATTGTATAAACAGAAAATTCCAAGGTATCTATAAAATCACCCTTAGAACTAATAAGTGGGTTCAGAAAGATTGCAGGATGCAAAGTAACAGAAAAAAATTCTATCACATTTTTATATTCTAACAATGAACATATGGAAACTGAAATTAATTCAAATGACAATATCATTTAAAATCACTCCATAATTAGAAACAATCTAGATATAGTTGAATAGTTCTATAGTACAACTCTGGAATATCCATATTATAGAATAATAGTTATGAAAAATAAATGAAATATTGACACACACATCAACCTGGAAAAAACTTCAGGGCATTTTCAGAAGTTCATATATTATATGATTACATTTATATAACATTCTTGATATGACAAAATTATAGAAATGGAGAGTAGATTAGTGGTTGCCAGGAGTTAAGAAGGGAGTAGGTACAAGAAGGAAATGGGTATGATTATTAATAGGCAATATGATGATCCTTGTTATGATGGAAAGACTCTGTCTGACTCTTGACTATATGAATGTAAATATGCTGGCTAATATATTGTAGTGTTATAAGATGTTAACCTTGTGAGGGATCATGGGGGACCTTTACATGTTATTTCCTACAATTGTGTGTGAACCTACAATTATCTTAAATCTGTTTTTTAAAATAACTGGCTGCTTTATACAAAAATGTTTTGTTATGGGGCAAGCTTAGAGGTTATGCTACTTATTAAGATGCTATTAAATGATCTTGTATAATTATATCAAAATATAGTCCATTGTCATTTATAACTATAAACCACCAATAAAAATGAGGTGCAATAGGACATGACCAGAAATAAGTTGGTAGTTTCAGAGGTGAAGAAGAGTATACAGCTGTAATATGTTTGGGAGGTAGAATCAACAAGCCTTGCCAACAGAGTGAGAGGAAAGGCACATATCAAGAGGACTCCAAGGTTTTTACTTGGATCACTGGGAGGAGTAGGAAGCTACATTTTGAGATAAGAAGGATCTGGAGAAGCCCAGGTTTGAGGAAGAAATCAAGACGTGTTAGAGATTAGAAGTCCATTGGACAGTAAAATTAAGATACTAAGTGGGAAATAGAATATACAAGTATAGAGGTGAGATGAGTGGTACAGGATGGAGATAAAGATTTGAAAGTTTCCCAATGTATTCACATCAGTTAACACAGTAATTTATATTTATATATAATTACTTATAATTTATATTTATATAAATATTAATGAGTAAATAAAAATAAATATATAAAATACTTGTAATTTATATAAATATTAATAAGTAAATAAAATATACAAAGAATTTATAATTTATACTTATATATAAAATTACTTATAAATAATTTCTCTCATATATATGTATATATGAGAAGGAGCATTAATTTAGCAATGGAGTCTAAGAAGGAAAAGCCAGTGAAATGGGAATATGCCTTAGAAGAAAGGTGAGAAAGTGAGAAATCACCACAAGAATAAAGAGGCCAATTTTATCAAGTCTTCTTGACAGGCAAAGTCAGATGAAAACAGAAAAAATAATCAAAGGATTTGGTACTAGAGTAGTCATCGATGAACTTGACTAAGGTAACTTTAGTGAAGGTGAGAAGGTGGATAGAGAAAAATACAAGGAAAGAAGTACAGATATTATCTTATCCTTTGGTTTGAAGAAAAACAGTGAGTGCTGGAGAGGTTGTAGAGATCAGTGGAAGCATTATTGGTTTTGTTAGGGATTTGTGATACTAGAATGTACATGTATGCTAACAGGAAAAATAAAGCACAAGCAGCTGATGAGACTTTGTTTAGAGAGAGAGAATTGCAGGAGTGATAGCTTTGAAAAAATAAGATGATTAGGATCCAGATCCCAAAAAGAGAAGTTGTCCTTTATATGGAGCAAGGCATTTCATTCTAAACTTACTGATCAGGTTGGAGGGGAAATGTGGTGGTGGGAGGAATAGGTATTTCTAACTGGTAGTTTCTATTTTCTGAAGTGTAACAGAAAAGTTTTGGCTTTCAAAGTTAGATATTTATTAAATCCTGATTCTCATGATCATCTGTGAGATTTGTGTGACCTGGTCCTTGTTACATTTGTGACCTCATCTCTTCCTACTCTTCCATTCTTTGCTCTACTCCAGCCACTCTAGCCCACAAGGCAACACACCAACACACTGCTACCTCAGATCTTCAGACTTCCTGTTCCTTTTTCCTGGGATGTTCTTCCAACAGACATGTGTATGACTTATGTTAAGGAAATAAAGGCTACAAACTCATTCAAATTAAGACTCTGCTTCTTACTATTATTCTCTGTGTCTTTGAGAGAGAGAGAGTGCACACAGACAGAAGCACAGTCAACAGGTGGACAGTTTCACACTTTCATCTTTTTAGTACTTTAAACTTAAAACCTATGTAAAAAATAAGGAACAAATATACAGAAATAGTCTAGTCACTTGAGCAAGCACTTGGGTTTCTCTCCAAAAACTGTCTTTCTCTGTGGTTAGGGGTCCTTTATTCTAGTAACTGTTTTTGTCTTTCTGGGAACACAGGAGTACATGTGACAAAGAACTTTGGGTAGTAGTACTTGGTGGGTGGTGCTAAAATAAATATGAAGCTGTAAATTCTTCTAGCAGTGCATTGGTGAGTGATGTCAACAAATTCATGTATCTGCAAAAATGCCATTTTATCATAGGCCTTACCTGACCACCCTTTTGAAAACAGCAGGCCTGCTCTCTATTCCCCTTACCGTATCTTATTTATTAACATCAATCATCACCTGCATAAATTTGTTAACACCAATCAAGACCTGCATTCCCCCACAATCATGCAAGCTCTGCAAAGGAAGATATTTTGTTTTGTTCATTGCTTTTCCCAGTACCTAGAGTGGTCCATGCTCAATACATGTTTGTTGAATGGATGAATGAAGGAAGGAATCTTTTATTGTGTTTTCTCTTTCATGAAATAGGGTTAATAAACTCCATCTCCTGAGGGTTTTTTTTTTTTACAAGCTAGGTAGCATATTTAAAGGGCTGACTACTATATCAAGTACTCATAAGCACCCAAACATGATAGAAATAGTTATTGTTATTATTAGTCCAAAGGGATTTGCCGCAGCCTGGCTGGCTGCAGCAAAATAACCGGGGGATGACAAATAACTTGTGTAGATTGATACAGCAGGAGTAGGAGCCGTTTATTGCAGGACAGGAGCAGTATTTATACATTCCACACAGCTTATCTAATTAGCATAAACTAGATACATCAGTCAACCAATCAGGAATCTCTACACTTAATGGCTCGCTTTTGTTACTTCTCAAACCACTCCCTCTGGCATTTTGCCAGGCACCATCCAGACTTGTTTACGAACTCTAACATTCCCCTGGCAAAATGCCAGGTGTTATTTTGACTTGTTTACAGACTCTAACATTTCCCCCTTTTGTTTAATTTAAATAAGGAGCATAGTGGGTTTTACAGAAACACCATAAATAACCTGCTACAAACAGAAAGGGAGGATACAAAATGCCACAATACCAAGCCACTTATTGGCTCCATGCAAGAAGCCCTTGGAAAAATTATATCAGCAATGACACCATTTGGAAAGATACTGAGTTACAATTTGTTATAGATTACAGTTTGTTGTCTCAGTCCAGGTAAAGCAGTGTCTCAATAGATTAACTCACAGT
>NW_026000283.1:12633231-12643150 GCF_001458135.2 Marmota marmota marmota | reverse complement strand
AACAAAACAAAAAAAAAAAAAAAAAAAAAAAAAAAACGGAGCAAGGTTTTTATAGGGGAAAACTGGTCAGGAATACACAGCCGAGTCCCCAACTCCCCCTCCAGAAAGACTGCTTATAAGATTGGCTGCTTGAAAGTATGGCTGGAACAAATGCACTCAGCCCAGAATTTTAAAGGACTGGGAGGAATTTATTGACTTTGGAGTCTGAACCCTAAAATCCTAAAAACATGCAGTTCATGCATGTCTGATGGGAACAAAAATTGAGCCCTCCACAGCATGAGTGAAACCAAGGGGTTTTTCCAGGAGACAGTCTTCCACCTTGGCCCAGCATCTGCTTGGCCTGGGAGGTGCACCAATTTAAAATCTTCAGACCAATCCAAGGAAGAGCTTGGAAGCTAACAAAACTAAAACCTGTCCTGCAGTGTCCTGCCTATGGGATCTCCCATCACTCCAGAAACCCCAACTATCACACCTGAGAAGAATGTTCAGAACTCCAATGGAAATAATTCCCTAATTCTGCAGCAAGATCCTATTCTTTATTTTTCTTAAATTTTTACTTTTTAAATTATTTTCTGTTCACTATTCAGTTATGACCTGAATACGTATTAAAACCTGTCTTTTGTTTTTTGTTTGGTTTTATTTATTTTCATTCTCATTCCTAACATTTTTCTAAGACAGTTATTTCTTACAAATAAATAGTTTAGGGACTAAGATGTCAAATTAGAATATAGCAATTTTCTTGTACTCTTTTACTTATATTTTTATTTTTTACAACTAATTTTTGAATTCTTATTTTATCTTTCCTCTTTCCCTCTTTTCCTCTGCTAATAGCCAACCCTTACTGATATATCACTCATCCTCTATTTTTACTATTATCTCTCTCTTCACCTCACAAACATTACATCCTACACTACTTCTTTTCTATCCTTGCTCACAACTTAATTGTAAATCCATATGTAAACTTACTGTATTGACATTGGGCAATAACTAAATATATCATCTCTGTTTATTGTGACAATTAACATAGTACATACCAAAGCAGGAAATATTTGGTTTGATTCTGTACATTTTTTTGCATTGGTTGTTATTATCTGTCTCCCACTAAACTGCAAGATCCTAGAAACCTTCAGAGTCCCTGTATGTCCACAAAGTAGAAAGTCTACTGCCACAGGCCCAAACTGTCAAATGGGTACACACGCAAAAAACATGAAAGAGCAAGGAAACAAATTGCCTCAAACAAACCAATATAATTCAATAATAGATTCCATCAATACCACAGTGTAAGAAATGACAGAGAAGGAGTTTACAATGTTCACAGTTAAATTTATATGCAAGGTAAAAGATGATGCAATGGAGAAAATACAGGAAGCAAAAGATCACTTCAGTAAAGATACATATTATGAAAAAAAAAAACAGAAATCCTTGAAATGAAAGAAGGAAGAAGGAATCAATAAACCAAATTAAAAATTCATTGGAAAGTATCACCATCAGAATAGACAAACTGGAAGTCAGAGATTCAGGCAATGAAGACAAAATATATAATCTGTAAAATAAAGTTGACCATGGAGAAAAGATGTTAAAAGAACATGAACAAAACTTCTAAGAAATATGGGATAACACGATAAGACAAAACTTAAGATTTATCAAGATAAACAAAGACTCAGAGATATAAACCAAAGGAATGCACAAATGTTTCAATGAAATAATATCTGAAAATTTCCCAAACCTTAAGAATGAAATGGAAAACAAAATATAGGGGGCTTACAGGACCCCAAATATACAGAATTACAACAGAGTTAAAAAATAATAATTTAGATTTAACAGACATATAAATAATATTTCATCCATTGACAACTGAATATTCTTTCATCTCAGCAGCACATGGATCCTTGTCTACAATAGACCACATCCTAGGGCACAAAGAAGATCTTAGCAAATACAAAAAATATAGAGATCATACCATGCATTTTATCAGATCACAATGGAATAAAATTATAAGTTAACAATAAAATTAAAAAAATAGAAGCTGCTTTAACCTCTGGAGACTAAATAGTATGCTATTAAATGACAAGTGGATAGCAGAAGAAATTAGGGACAAAAAAATACTTAGAGATAAATGAAAATACTTGTCAAAATCTCTAGGACCCTATGAAGATTGTTCTAGAAGGAAAGTTCATTGCATTGAGTACATTTTTTCAAAGAATAGAAAGTCACCAATTATACTTAACCGTATCTCAGAGCCCTAGAAAAAGAATAAATCAACACCCAAAGCAGTAGAATAATAAAAATTAGCACTGAAATTAATGAAATTGAAAAAAATAAAACAAATTGATGAAACAAAAATGTTTCAAAAAATTTTAAATAAAATTGTCATTTACTGAAAATAATGAAGACAAAAAGAAAAGTCAAATCACTAAAATTTGAGATGTAAAAGGAAATATCACCATAGATACCACTGAAATACCATAGATAATCAAATTATTTTGAATATCTACACTCCAATAAAAAGAAAAACATGAAGACATTGAAATATTTCTAGTCATATTACCTACTCAAGTTGAATCAGAAGGACATAAAAATTTTAAAAGATGAATCTCAAGCAATAAAATTGAAGACAACATCAAAAGCCTACCAACAAAGGAAAGCCCTTTGACTGAGTTCTACCAGAACTTCAATCAAGAATTTATACTAATATTCCTCAAATTATTCTATAAAATATAAAAGTAAGGAACCCTTCCTAACTCATTTTATGAAGCTGATATGACTCTGATACCAAAACCAAACAAAGACACATCAAGGAAAGAAATCTTCAGATCAATATCATTCATGAATATAGATGCAAAATTTCTTAATAAAATACTGACAAATCACATACAAAAACATATTAAAAAGATAGTGCATCATGATTAAGTGGGGTTCATTACAGGGATGCAAAGGAGCTCAATATATGAAAATCAAAAAATGTAATTCATTACATCAATAGACTTAAGAACAAGAATCACATGTTTACCTAAATAGAGTGAAGGAAAAAGCATTTGACAAAATACAGCAACCATTCATGCTCAAAACACCAAAAATCTAGGGATAGTAGGAACATACCTTGACATTCTAAGAGCTATATATGCTAAACCCAATGACAAGAATATTCTAAATGGAGAAAAACTGAAAGCATTCTCTCTAAAAACTATAAAAAGACAAGGGTGCCCTCTTCCACCACTTCTATTCAATACAGACCTCAAAACCCTAGCCAGAGCAAATTAGACAAAACAAAAAATTAAAGGAATAGGAATAGGAAAATAGGAGCTCAAACTGTCCCTACTGGCTGATGGCATGATTCTATATCTAGAAGACCCAAAAAACTTCACCAGAATGACTTTTAGAACTGAAAAACAAATTCAGCAAAGTAGCAGTAAATAAAATTAAAACCCATTAATCAGGTTTGTTTCTATACCAATGATGAATCAGATGAAAGGGAAATCAGGAAAACTATCCCATTCACAATAGCCTAAAAAAATAAAATAACTGGGAATCAATCTAACAAAAGAGGTAAAAGACCTCTACAATGAAAATTACAGAACACTAAAGAAAGAAATTGAAGAAGATCTTAGAAGATGGAAAGAACTGTTAGGTTCTTGGATAGGAATAGGAATTAACACTGTCAAATTGATGTTGTCAAATGGTCATGCTACCAAAAGTGTTATACAGATTTCATGCAATTCCTATTAAGGTTTCAATGATGTTCTTCATAGAAATATAAAAGGCAATCATGAAATTCATTTGGAAAATAAGAGGTCCAGAATAGCCAAAGCAATCCTCAGTGAGAAAAGTGACATAGGAGGCATCACAATATCAATCTTTAAATTATATTACAGACCTATAGTAACAAAAACAGTATGGTATTGGTACAAAAACAGACATGAAGACCAATGGAACAGATTGGAAGACAGAGACATACCCACATAAATACACTTATCTCATACTAGAGAAAGGTACCATAAACATACATTGGAGAAAAGATAGCCTCTTCAACAAATGGTGCTGGGAAAATTGGAAATCCATATGTAACAAACTGAAATTAAACTCCTATCTCTCACCATGCACAAACAAATCAACTAAAAGTCGACCAGGGACTTAGACATTAGAACAGAGACTCAGCTCAGAGTAGGCCCAACTCTGCAACATGCTGGCTTAAGAACTGACTTCCTCAATACAACTCCTAACACGTAAGAAATAAAATCAAGAATCAATAAATGGGATGGAATCAAGCTGAAAACCTTCTTCACAGCAAAGGAAACAATCAACAACATGAACAGAGAGCCTACAGAATGGGAGAAAATCTTTACCAGCAGCATCTCAAACAGAGCATTAATCTCCAGCATAAAAAAATTAAAAAACCTTTAACACCAAAACAACAACAACAAAACAATAAATAAACGCACAAAGGAACTGATTAGGCACTTCACAGAAGAAGAAATATAAGTGGTCAAAAATACATGAAGAAATGTTCAACATCTGTAGCAATTAGAGAAATGAAAATCAAAACTACACTGAGATTGCATCTCACCTGGTCAGAATGGCAATAATTAAGAATACAGGCAACAATAATTGTTGGTAAGGATTTGGGAAAAAAAGGATCACTTACACATTGCTGGTGTGACTGCATATTGGTGCAACCACTCTGGAAAGCAGTATGCAGATTTCTCAGAAAACTGGGAATGGAACCATCATTTGGCCCAGTTATCCCACTCCTTGGTTCATATCCAAAAGACTTAAAATTAGCATACTACAGGATGCAGCCACTTCAGTGTTTATAGCAGCTCAATTCACAATAGCAAAGGTATGAAACCAGTCTAGGTGCCCTACAACAGATGAATGGAAAAAGAAAATGTCTCATATATACATACACACACACACATATATACACATACACACACATACACACACATACATACATATATACACACATGCACACACACAATGGAATATTACTGAGTCATAAGGAAGAATGACATTTCATGGCATTTGCCTGTAAATGAATGGAACTGGAGAATATCATGCTAAGTAAAATAAGCCAGTCCCCAAAACCAAAGGGCAAATCTTCTTCCTAATAAGTAGATGCAAACCCACAATGAGGGAGGGTAAGATTAGAAGTCATCAGATTAGACAAAGGGAATGAAGGAAAGGTAGGAGGGATGGTCATAGGAAAGACAGTAGAATGAACCAGACATTATCTTTTCTAGTCTCATAAATACATGACCAATGTAACTTGACATCATTTACAACCAGAATAATGGGATCCCAATTGGAATAAGTTATACTTATTATATATATCTATAATATTTCAAAATATGCTCTACTGTCATGTTAAAAAATTAAGAATAAATGGTAAAAAAACTTTCTTTTATTGGAAGTTGAATAAATTTCAATGAAAATAGGTACTCTGATCTTTCATAATTGTAGACCTTTTGTATTATTAATGATTTGTTTTTTTCTTGCACTCATTTCTAGCTACATCATGTTGCTGCAGGATAATTAAGAACTACATGGAAAAGAAGAGGAAAATAATTTATAATGAGAGAATAAATGTGATTTCTAAGGGTAAAAACACATATGATTTTTAAGTTGACATTGATTTCGGATAGAGAAAAATGACAAGTCTAATGGAAGGGCCTTGTATGTATGTATGAATTTATAATATTTCTGCCTTCTCAAATTGATTTAGCCTTATAACAGGTACTCTGATAGAGTGGGGGTAGAAATAAAAAAAAAAGTTACAATCTTGTCTTCCATCCCTTAAACAAGAGCTTCCAAATGATATTTCTTAAAATAGGTTGCCAATACGTTTGAGACATGGTCCTCCTTAGCAACTGGGTAGGATCTGAGACATCCTTCTCATCCCTTCCACACACCATAATTTTATTATCGTTTTCTATATATTCCATGATGCAAAAGAGGTTATGAAGGCTTTTTCTATAACCTCAGCTTCAGATCAAAATTCATGTTCCAATACTATGATAAACATTGTCCTTGTGATGCATTTACTTATGGTGTTCTTCATGCTCCTGGAATATGTTGGATTAGAAAAAAACATGAGAAAAACTTATCAGACTCCCCTCACTATGTGTATGTGTGCATGTGCATGTATGTAGGAAAATATATACAGTTTATATCTAAGAAACAGTGAAAACAAAGATAATTATGAAAATATAAATATTATTTTCTGTCTTATCATTCTTCTCTTATCACTATCCCAGGTCTGGACATATACCAAGATTCCAAAGAATCCTAGTAATTGAATACACTAACTTAAATATGGTAGCCAATGCCTTAAAAAGGGGTGTTGTTGGCCTGGGCAATTTTAGAAAGGCAAATGCATAGCTCATGCTTCTTAGGATGCAAAAGATACTGGTAGAAAGTTTTTGCAAATGTTGGGATTTCTTTCCTTTTTAAAGGCTGTATAGTATTGCACTGTGTACACATATACATATATATACATCTGTGTTCACATATACACATATCACATTTTCTTTATCCATTCATCTGTTAATGAACATCTGTTAATGGTTGTTCACATTTCTTGGTTATTGTGAACAATGCTGCAAACAACATGGGAGTACAAATGTCTCTTTGAAATTCTAATTTCATTTCCTTTTGATATATACCCTGTAGTGGAATTGCTGTATCATACAGTAGTTCTGTTTTTACTTTTTTGAGGAACCTTCATATTGCTTTCCATAATGGCTATGCTAATTTACATTCCCACCAACAGTGTGCAAGGGTTCCCTTTTCTTCATATCCTAATATTTATCTTTCATCTTTTTCATAAAAGCCATCCTAATTGTTGTGAATGATCTCAGTGGTTTTAATTTTTATTTCTATGATGACTAGTGATTTTGAGCATGTTTTAGATATCTGTTGTCTATTGTTAAACCTTCTTTTGAGGTATGTCTATTCAAGTCCATTTAAGCTCTCCATATTTCATTCTTATCAGTCCCAACAATTGTGCAAGGCAATTCCTTAAAATGAATTTTTCCTCCATTTGTAGATATACATGTAGATAAATCTATTTAGATAGAAACTGTGTCTAAATTGATATGGATATAGATCTAGCTCCCTATCTAAATATATCCTATTGGTCTGTTTCTCTGTAGGACTCTAACACCCCTCACTTCACCATGGTCTAATATGGCATTTCCCCTAGATGAGGTATAGAATAAACATTTATGGAATCCTAGCATTCTTTTTTTCCAGGCATAAAAAGAGTTGCAATAAAATGATTTTTTTCATTCCTTTAAAGCTATTTTTAAAATTTCTACATAAAATTATTTGAAGTGACAGCTTATATCCCTTATTTTTTATACTTTTATTTTATTTATGTATTTTTATGTCATGCTAAGGATCAAACTCAGTGCCTCACAAATGCTAGGCAAGCACTCAACCACTGAGTTACAGCCCCAACCTGTATCCCTCATTTTATTATGTAAAGTTCAATATGAAAAAGGAAGACTTCAAAGTAATTTTATTTATCTATGTCCAAAGATGTCACTAAAGATCCAATGACTATTCATAGTAGCCAGGTAGTGGAAATAGCCCAAGTGTCCATAACTGATGAATGGAAAAAGAAATTGTGGTAGGTATACATAGTGAAATACTATTCAACCATAAAAAGAATGAAATTCTGTTATTTGACAACATGAATGTAATTAAAGAACATTATGATAAGAGAAATAAGACAGATACAGAAAGACAGGTATCACATGATCTCATTTATACACATAATCTACAGCAGTTGATCTCAGAAAATTTGACAGTAGAATGTTGATTACCAGAGTTTGGGGAGAGTAGAGAGTGATGAGAAAAGATTTATCAGTCATTTGTAAGTTACAGATAGGAGCAAGAAGATCTGGTGTGCTATTATACAGTAGGGTGACTATAGATAACAAAAATGTAGTATATATTTCAAAAAGCTAGAAGAAAAGATTTTGAAAAATTTCACCACAAATATATAATAAATGTTTGACTATATATGTAAGTTTAACTGGATTTAGACATTGTGCAATATATGCATTTATCAAAACATTATACAGTACCTTTTTAACATGTATAATTTTTGTGTTTTTGTGAGTTAAAAATGAATTTAATCTAAATGATTAAGAGTCTAGAAAAAAACAAAATGTACCCATTTCTGAGGTTTGTCTTGGTTTCCTCAAAACATACTAAAGAAAACAATGGAAATGTAGCATGTCCTTTATTTCATATATTAAACTGCTATTTGTTGAGCAACTACTGCATATTCAAAATTGTCTGATATAATTCATACACAATAAAGAAACTGTTTACTTGGTTCTACTTAATTAAATAATGCAGTTTCTGTGTCTGAAAATAAGTGGCTTCTGTGGTGTGTGTTCTTTTCTGAGGGTGGATTAAAGAAGAATACTTGGAAGGTCTTAAGTCTGCCTCTGCATGCTATAGTACCATAGTAACATCAGCTCATGACTGATAGCTATAGTTCAATACTTTTCTATTAAAAGATCTATTTTGACTTGATAGCATCCTTTTACATGATGACATTATTAAAGGTGCCTATTGTAGAAAATAAATGTTTTCTTGTGAAACTAGAAATTTTAATTAGATTTCCATAAATCAGGATATAGCTATTAAATGCAGTATTTTCAGGCTTGCCATTACATATTCACCATTTCTGATTATACTAAGAGAGCTATGGTAATAGGAATGCCAGTTCTTTATTGACAAAGGAATATTGAATTGCTTTCTTACCAGAATATATGAGTGGAGATATTTGATAATACAATACAGTGACCCAATGAAAGATGAGATAAATTTGAATTGGAAGCATGATTTACTGTCCATTTGGATAAGAAGGGAATTAAAATTACTCTAAAAGTCTAAGTACTGCATCTACTTGATTGTATTTGTCTTGGATGATGACAAGTTTCAGTGCATATTTGACAATAACCATTTTCACCCACTGGATAATTTTAGATCCATATCATCAAAGCTGGTTGAATATCAAATTTATGCAGAATGCTTATATAATACCCAGACTCCTGGATCCACCCCTAATGACCTGAATCAGAATCTATTAGTGATCTGGTATATGTATTTTTTTAATAAGTCTCTCCCCTGATACTTATGCTTATTTAAATTTGGTTATCAAGACACACAGTATGATAGGCCAAGAAGACAGCTATGGCCAATGCATAAGTTACTATAAATTAATTTATGGTGCTTTGTGGGGTTTTGGGGGTTTATCTTTTGTGTCTCACATTCCACCATTTGAAATTAACATTTACTTTTCTCCATGCCTTTTATTTTTTGGGGGGTGTTAACATCTTGAATTATTTCTGCTTTAATATGTTAAAAAGTTTTACCACTTGACAGAAAGAACTGGGCATAGCAAAAGCACTAGACCTGTATCAGAGATAAAAACAGTGTGGATACAGATATATAAATGGTATGTGTGGGACTCTGAAATATATTGTGGCTATTCCCAAAACACCAGATAAGGCAGCCCCAAAGCAGGTGCAGTTAGAAAAAAATCATACATTTAGCAACACATTAATCTATGGAATAATCAGAAATATATTAGACACATTAGAATATTACTAGCCTATTTTTTGGAATTTAATTATATGCTCATTGTCTGTGAATCTCTCTCCATATACACACACACATATATACACACACACCACCACGTATGTGTATATATACACACACACCACCACGTATGTGTTTATATACACACACACACACACATATATATACACACACACACACACCCACATATATATATATACACACACACCCACGTATATATATATATATATATATATATATATATATATATATATACACACACACACACCCGTGTGTGTATATACATATACACACACACACA
>NW_026000283.1:12581961-12632940 GCF_001458135.2 Marmota marmota marmota | reverse complement strand
TAGATTTATTTGGTCAGTGAATCCTTATCACAGAGTTGACGTGAGATCTGCACATTTTGGCCCTGAACATTGGCAAGGAGTAAGAGAATAAAAAAATACAGTGAAAACAGACAAACATATCACCATAACATTATTGAAGAGAACATAGATATATTTCAAAAAGTGATAGGTTAGGATCTGAGCTTGATGCTATAGAAGAATGAAGGTAAATTAGGTTCAAACTTTGATATTAAAAATATTTGAATAAGTTAACAAATCAAAATTATTTCTTTTGCAATGGCATCATAGTTGAGTGTACCCCTAATCTAGCAAGGTAGAAATATTAGTATTTATGTGGTAGGGCTTTTTTAGCATGGTCCATTTTCACAGAAGTCATTTTTAGCCCATTCTAAATTATATGTGTTAAAAGGATGTATGAATTCATTAAATTATTTTTAACTCAGCTCATTATTACACTCAGCTTGACATCTCAGACAGTTGCTAATTTTTAACCAATTTAACGAAATGTCCTTTGTTAAGAATTAAGTAGCAATGTTTCCAACTTATTATAGCTGAAGTAAAGGGATTTTTCAAAGAAGAGATATATGTTTCGAAGGTATATAGCATATAGAACCATAAGGAATCAGAAAAATATTAGAAATCGTTTAATTCAACCCCTCATAAAACAGAAGAGGAAACTGAATTATTCCCTGATACTCATACTTGGGTGATAAGTATAGTGAATAAGTAATGAACCTATCACATATTAATATAACACCCTACCTAATATATTCAAGTCATTGTGCTATGGGGTAAAAAATAAAGAACTGATTAAGACATGCTCTCTTCCCTTAAAAGGCTTATGATATATGCAAGGATTAGATATGTGTTAATGCAGTAATAGTATTAGGTAGCTTATTATAAGTGGTACAAAATACTATACAAAAATAAAGTTGGAAAGATCTGTGTAGAGAGCCTTATATTGAGGGACGATTCTTGGTCTGGGTGAAATTACACTGATTTTTTGCCTGCACTATGATTGTTTATAAGTTAATTTACTAATAATGATCATACAACAAGAAAAAAGTTGCATATTTCAAATTGTTCACATGAACTAAGAGCATATTTTCTTAAAATACAGTCTTGATACACATATTGTTATGCTTATAAAGGTGGATGCTCATTCGTTTCATTTAAACAATATTTATTTATTGAATGTTAACTATGGGCTAAGGACTCTAGATAAAATAATGATCAGGTTGATAAGATGGCAGAATAGAACTCTCAGTGTTCATACCAGAAACATAATTCAAACAACTATCCGTGCACAGAAGTAACTTCACAAGTACTAAGGAAATCAGGTAAGAGAAGGCAATATCTGGGTATTGCACAGAAATATGGAAATAACATCAAAGAGGGTAGACAAGACAGTTTTTCATTATCCAAATCACCTCTTCTACAACCCAAGGCAGAACACCATGGAAAGATACACCCTTCATATGGAGGAAGGTGAGCTTCAGGTACAAAATCAGGGCTGCACCAACCCAGCACTGGATAAGGTCTCATGGCTCTAGGCTCTAATCTGTGTGATGGAGTTGGTCTCCAGAGCACCTTACTGACAGGCCAACCTCATAAGCCCCAGGCTTCAGACTTCCCCTATCACTAGACAAGTATCATGCCTCACACCACTTCTAATACCAGGCTGGCTCCCATGGCCATAGAATATGGCTGAGCTACTCACCCCTATTATTTAGGCAGGTCCCATCAGACTGAATCTTCAGGCTGGCCTCTGCAGATGCAGCTTCAAGCTGATTCCTAGGACTGAGTCTCCTGGCCTGTCATGGCACCAGACAGGATCCTGCAGACTTGGGGTCCAGGTTTGCCTGAAAGACTGAGTCTTCAGGCCTGCCTCAGCTTCAGGCTAACCCCCATTGCCCCAGACATCTAAATAGCCTTAGCAGCAGTTCAGCACCCACAGAATCAAACTCCAGATCCACTGCAGGGACAGGCCATCCTCATTAGACCTGGGTTTCAGACCAATTTCAACATCATGTTCGCCTCTAAGGCACCACACTCTAGGAGACTCAAGTTCCAGTCCTATTCCAATAGACTCAGAGGTCAGGCCTATCCCATTAAAACCCAGCAGTGGACTCGCTTTCATGGACCCATACTTTAGGACTCCCAATTCTCAGGATAACCCTGAGGTTCCAATACCCCCAGCTATTCTTCAATGATCTAGTCTCTAGGTCATAACTTGCATATCTGCCTCTAGGATAGCACCCATAGACCAACCCCTTCTGGACCCAGATTTCAGGTAGTCCCAGTACCTGGCCAGCCCTAATCTCCATGCCAGCACCCATGGAATCAGACTCTAGATGACACAGGGTCTAAGTCCATGCAAGCAGACTAAGGGCACATGCCCATTCTATTAGAACCCAGTGCCAGGATGGATCCTATGATTTTAGGCTATAATCTTAGGTCAGGTAGTTCCACAGACATAGGCTTCAAGCCAGCTCTCATGTATCTGAGACTCAAACCTACCATGCAGACTCAGGGTCCAGGGCTTCCCTAGAGCTAGATCAGCCTAACTAGACTCAGGTTAAGGAATGTCCCCAGAGGTGCCAGGTGCCAGTTACTCTAAAACATGAGTACAATGGCTAGAGATTAAGACTCCAGTGTCATCCCAAGGGACCTAGGCAGCAAACCCATCCCAAATTTAAACCTGATGGCCAAATCCATCAGGTTTAAATTCAAGGCCTACCCAGCACTAGGTCAGTCACTGTGGACCCAGTCTTCAGGCTAGCCCCCTCAGATATAGGTTCCAGGACTGAACAGACAACAAAAATGAATAGACAAATGGCATTATGTCAAAGTAAAAAGCTTCTGCACAGCAAACAATTAACACAGAGAACAAGCAACTTACCATATGGAAAAAAATGTTTAAAAGCAAGCATCTGATAAAGGATTACTATTCAAAATATGTAAGGCACTCAAGTCCATAGAAAGAAAACAACTTGAATTAAAAGTGGTTAAAGGGCCCAAAGACACATACCTCAAAATACTTTCAAAGAGCCAACAGATATATTAATGTATCATCCTTAAGCAAAAGTGGGACAATAATACACCATGTCCCTGAATACACCTTTCTGTTCCTCAATGCCTACACAAGTCAAGGAAACAATAAGTGCGAGTCTGAGCCATAATGTTCAGATACATATTATCTTGAAGGAAACTAGCTGGAAATCGGGAAAAGTTAATGTTATCTATTGATAAATGCTTTATTTACAAGTTTATACTCTACATTTGTATTAAAGAACTGCTTTCTTGCCAAGTTTCTTGGGGAGCTATTCATACCATGGCACATCAGTTGAGATGCTGCTGCTTCTGTAGCCCATAAAATGCCCCTTTCTGCAGTTAACTGGTGTGGATCAGAGAGCTGTGGAGAGTAATAGGGGGTGCTACTTTCTGGTGAGGTAATGGGGTACTACATGCACCAGATGTATACCTGTCCAGCCTATTACCATAGGACTTTCTGATGAGGTACTTGAGGTACTGCATGGAACAGAAGTACATCTGTTCAGCTTATCACTACTGGACTTGCTGGCAAAGTACCTATTTAGCCCATTGTCACTGGACATAGCCCCATAAGAAGTTCTCAATAAACCTATATCTTTTATCCCTTTTGGGGGTATTTTCCTTGTCTCCCCTGCCTTTCACAACTGAGGAGTAGGTGATACAATGAGAAAATACTTAACATCACTAATAATCAGGGAAATGCAAATTAAAATCACAATAAAACATCACCTTGCAATTTTCACAGTGGATATCGTAAAAAAATAAAAGTTAAGTTTTGGTGATGATGTGGAGAAAGGGAACACTTGTATATCATTGGTGGTGATATAAATTAGTAGAGCCATTAGGGGAAACACTATGGAATTTCCTGAAAAAAAAACTATCATAATACAGCAATGCCATACTAGGTATATATGCAAAGGAAACAAGATCAGTATGACAAAGGGATATGTTCATTACAGTATTATTTACAATAGCCAAGATACATAATCAACCTAAGTGTTATTAATGGATGAATGGATAGAGAAATTGTGCAATATTATACCCAATAGAATATTATTGAATTTTTTTAAAAAGGGGAAATTTGTCATTTGTGACAACATAGATGAGCCTAAAGGACATTAAATGAAGTGAAATAAGCTAGATATAGAAACAAATGTCACATGGGTAACTGCACTTATATGTGGGATCTAGAAAAGTTTAACTCATAGAAACAAAAAGTAAAATTGTGTTTACCAGGGGTTGGAAAGACACAAAATTTCAATTAGGTGGGAGGAATAAGTTCAAAATATCCATTATAAAACATTGTTACTATGGTTAATAGTAGTGTATAACATTCTTAAAATTATTAAGAGTGTAGATTTTGAATTCTAATACCAGCCATTCTTCCATACAAATATATTTTAAGACATCATGTTGTACATGACATACATATGTGTGTGTAATTTTATTTGTTAATTATTGATTAACTAAAATATGTAGTTACACTAGATACCATAAAATTTTAATGCATGTTTTCTGTAAAATTTAGCTTACATTGTTTAAAAAAAATTTTTTAGTTGTAGATGGACCGAATACTGTTATTTTATTTATTTATTTTTATGTGGTGCTGAGGATTGAACCCAGTTCCTTGCACATGCTAGGCAAGTGCTCTACCAGTGGGCTTACATTCTTTTAACAAAATTAGATTCCTAAAGCCTATCTACCCATGAATACAATTTTTATACATATAGAAACAGAAAAGGTCTAGAAGAATAGAGACCAAAGGGAGATTGTCAGTGGTTTTCTCTGGGTTGTAAGATTATGAGTGATGTTTTCACATTCTTTTTTTTCCCCTGGAGGTTTCATCAGAAAATAGTTACTAACATTTTTTATTAAAGATAAAATCTTCTGACTTCATAGGCAGGCTGACTATAGGCATTTATCTTCTCTACCTCCAAATACTCCATTAAAGTGACAAAAAATGAAAAACAATGTATAAACACATGTCAAAAATAAAATCAGATCAAATTGAAAAATTATAGAAGTGTATTGTGAATACAAAAGAAAGCCTCACAAAATAGACTTGAAACCAAGTGGTAAGAAGCCCTGTTCATAGCAGATACACTGCAGCATATAAAGCACAAAGGAGGAAGTATTTTGACCATTTTGTGATTGGTTGTCATAAGTTGACCTCCTTTCTAGGGCAAGTAGAGCTATTTAAACTGATTTGTCTATAGCTGATTGACTTAATTTCAAGGATGTAAAACTTATGTTTTGTGTTTCATTTTTAATTAGAGATAGTATATCAGAAAAATCAGGATGACTTAGGCTACATGGTTATGGGCAATTTTGCCTTAAGGTATATCTAAATTGTGGCCTCAATTTTTTTCTTTCTTTAGCATAAAACATGTAATAGAATATACAGATGAAAGAATGCCATCAGCAAATGAACATTGTCAATAAGTTTTTATAAGTAGGCAGAGGAATGGTATGGTTGTGCAACAATATCAATGGGAGATGTTTTCCAGGACTTCTGCAAAATTTGCAGATGTCCAAGTCCCTTATACAAAATTGCCTAGTGTTTGCATATAACCTACACACATTCTCACATGTTTTAAATAATCTTTATATTACTTACAATACCTAATAAAATTTAAGTGTTAGGTAAATAATTGCTATAATGTGTTGTTGAGGAATTAGTGACAAGGAAAACAGTCTATGTTAAGTAGAAATACAATTTAAAAAAATATTTTCACTGAGGTTGGTTAAATCAGCAGAGGTGGCACCCGTGAAAACAGAGGGCCAATTGTAAATATTGTACTGCAAGGTTAAATAAACCATAGCTGGGGAAATGTATTCAACCTTAACTGCACACTAGAATCACCTGGTGAAATTTAGCAACTACAAATGTCCAGTCCTGCCCCTAGAGATTCAAATTTAATTGGTCCAGGATAAATCCTGGGCATCCAGACTTTTTAAAAGGTGATTAGATGATTATGTAAATACAGCTAATTTTGAGAACCACTGGTCTAGACAGAGCAGTGCTTTATAAATGGTAATGTACATATGAAACAACTAATGTGGTCTTGTTAAAATGCAGGTGCGGTTGGGGCTTGCAAATTTATATTTTTAACAAGCTCACAATTTATGTTGCTACTATTGGTCTATGGGCACATTTCCTCTATTTTAGTGATTTTTCAAACTTGAGTGTGCATCAGAATGCCCTGGAGAGCTAAGCTTCACCCCAAAATTTCTGATTCCATATGTCTGGGAGGGCAGAGCCCCCACATTTACATTTCTGATTTTTTGATGTTAATACTATTGGCTCCAGAACCACACTTTCATAAAATGTTCAACTTAGTAGGAAGCCACTATAACCTCAGAATCTCTGCAGGGGCTCCGATCTTCACGGATTAATTGAAAGGCTGTATATTTAAAATACTTCTATTCCTACTCTTCGCTCACCCAGAATTCCAGACTGCTAGCTTTTCCCCTCTCATATATAACTAAAAGCTCTTCCCTAAAGAGAGTACAAGCTCCCCAACAAAATATTCTGAACTCTAGCACTTAGTGACCTCTTGGTTTAAAAGAGGGAGAGAAGGAAGGGGGTGGGGAGTGGAAGTAAAAGGAAAATAGGACAAATTTCCACCCAATAACCCTAAAAGCAGCAGTAGTTCTGAACTCTCACTATACATCAGAATCATTATACATCAGAATCATAAATGCATAGAAAACAGGATAACAAATGTATATGTATAATGCTCTCTCCTACAAGTAAATTTTGTGAGGCAAACAATATTTTAACCACAAAATCTACTGTAAGAATTATAAAATTTAGAGACAGATGTAAAGAAACAGACTCAGAGGCAAAATCAGCTTCCTTAACCAACTGAAATTATTAGCTCTGTTGCATCTAATTTCATGTCTTATTTACCTTGGACTGCTATAACAAAGCACGATAGACTGGGCATCTTTGAGAGGTTTATTTCTCACAGTTCTGGAGGTTGGGAAATCCAAAACCAAGGAGGGGAAGGAAACTGTCTTTGGTCTATTCTTATAAGGGCACCTATCCCATCATAAGGGTCCCACTCTTATGACTTCATCTAAAGATACAATCTACTTATCTTCCAAAAACCCCATCTCCAACTACCATCTCATTGGGAGTTAAGGTTTCAACATATAAATTTGGGAGGGAGAGACATAATTTCCTCCATAACACTCACCAAGTTTCTTTCTCTCTCTCTCGTAAAGGGAAATTCTGTATTCTTCAGATGGTTAGGGACCACAAGGCTAAACAACATATAGTTGCCACAGTCTCTGGCCTTCAACTCTTTAGGTTCAAGTGCTGCTCTAACCCCAAGATGAGAATTTTTTTGCATATAAATATTCTTACTCTGCCCACCATATATCAGCTCTTGTAGCCTAAGGAACAGATTAACTTTTATTTTTCCATTTTAAACACACACTCACATGCACACATACACACATTATCACATACATAAATAGCAAAAGAAACATTATGAATGCAAATTCATATGATTGTATATTCCAGTCATAATTTTGCTACAATAGTCACTTTTTATGTCCTTAAAATGTAATGTTATTTAAAATTATAATTTCCATCAAACACTTAAGGTTATTGATTTACCACTTGAAAAGGTCTCCCAATTCCTTTCTCACAGGCTTCTATTTTGTTGCTTGTTTGAATAGGGCATGGCATTTTCCCCTTTTGCTTAATACAAAAGTACATACAAGAGGAAGTGAGGGGAAAGGGAAAAATAATACAAGGGGGACAAATGAATGTCAGTAGAGGGGGCAGAGAGAGAAGAGGCGAGGGGAGGTGAGGGGAGGGGGGATAGTAGAGGATAGGAAAGGCAGCAGAACACAACAGACACTAGTATGGCAATATGTAAATCAATGGATGTGTAACTGATGTGATTCTGCAATCTGTATATGGGGTAAAAATGGGAGCTCATAACCCACTTGAATCAAAGTGTGAAATATGATATATCAAGAACTATGTAATGTTTTGAACAGCCAACAATAAAAAATTAAAAAAAAATAATGCAGAAAGAATTGCTGGTCTCAAAAATCATCTTTGCAACTATAGATAGACAATACACTAACTATATGATATTTAAAATGCTATATGACACTAAAGATTTATGTTGTATGTGTAACTTGTATTAGTAAATGATTTATATTTGTATTAACTGTTACCATATAAAATAAAGAATACCATGTCCTATGATACTTAATCCTATGGCACTAATGCATTTTATATTTCCCTACAACCTTATCTAACTTATTTGTTTCACTTTCATTAAGCATTCTTAGCTACTTATTATCATCTCAATAAATTGGGATCAATTTATCTATTACCTGATTTTTGCCTCATGGTACCAAACCAGACTCCTAAAGTCTCTGAGAAATGACTCATTTATATTTTGAAAATGGCACACCACAAGGTTACAGTTAAATAATAAGCAGAACTGGGTAACGTTGCTGGTGGTTTAATAAAATAGGAAAAATCCAAAAGAACTGCTTGGCTTAGTAATGTTGTTCCTTAGAAAATAAAACTGGAGGTTGGGTATGTAGCATGGTGGTAGAGCATTTGCCTCATATGTGTGAGGCTCCAAGTTCAATCCCCAGCACTGAAAATAGATAAATAGTACTGCTTACTTGATTAGAGAAAGTTGCCTCTTGTCACTAATTGCACTAATTGTTATAGAGCATACCACAGGATGACTTTGAGGCTTATGTGAGAATGCAAGGGAAAAGGCTTCATGCCTTCCACATGTAGCATAGGGGATAACTAAAAATGAAGGTGACTAACATTTTACACAAGCTTATCATTTTGTAGTTTCTTCTTATAAGCTTGTGGATTATTTTATTATAGAATTACATGAATATATTCCTTTGTTGAAATTTATTTTGTCTCACTGTGTCATCTATAAAATAATAATTTAAAAATACTAGATTGGGCTGTGGTTGAGGCTCAGTGGTAACGTGGTTGCCTAGCATGCATGAGGCACTGGGTTCGAGTCTCAGCACCACAAACAAAAAATAAAGGTCCATCAACAAGTAAAAAAAAAAATACTAGATTGGTGCTGGGGCTGTAGCTAAGTAGTAAAGTGCTTGTCTCACATGTGTGAGGCACTGAGTTTGATCCTGAGCACCACATAAAAATAAATAAAGATACTGTGTGTTCATTTACAACTAAAAAATATTTTTAAAAAATAGTAGATTGGTCCAAGTTAATCCAGCTGCAAATGCTATTTTGTTAATTTTTGGATGTTTTCTCTATTCAGTGACTCCAATGAGAAATTTCTGAGCAGAAACAAGATAATGTGATGGGTACTTCCCTACAATGCCATGCAAAAGTTATTAGGGGTATCTTGGTCAACTAAGGCAGTATTCATCCATGCTTCAAAACCATCAAGACAGTCCAAACCTTAGTTCTAAAGCAGTCTTGGGTACCATTTAAACCAAAAAAGTTGGATGAGTGCATAACTTACCCCTTTCTGATAGCACATGAAGTTTGCTTTCACCCTACATATCAGAACCATGTATATGAAATAAAATCAGCATATGAGTAAAAGAGTGTTATATATATTAGAATTGTCAGGATCTAGCTATCTTTTTTTTTAATTTATTTTTTTATTGGTTGTTCAAAACATTATAAAGCTATTGACATATCATATTTCATACAATAGATTCAAGTTGGTTATGATCTTTTGAGCTGTTCCAAAATTAGTTGGCATTTCACTGATACTGTTCAAGCTTCTGAAATAAAAAGACTCAGTAATCTATGCTAGACATATGCTAATCATCTTGGAATAGTGCTCAGTAAAAGAGCCTGCCGAGCAAATCTGGAAACAATCACAGTCTGCCTTATATCAGAGAACTCCCAGATGTTTGTCTGATGCGGGCTTCCCTGGCAGGTGTCACCATAAGAAGTGGGTTCCAGCCAGGGTGCTGTCAGCACTGAAAAGGCATGTCACACACCTTTTCATTGCAGTGCAGAAATCAGCCTTTTCCTCCAGATTGGAAACAAGGACCATATGGCATTTATTTTTTAAAGGATGTCACTAAGGTATCTTTCAAGGTTACCAAATGACTCCCTCATCTCCCTTTTTATAATAGACAGTTGCTAATTCTATCGTTTGGGAAGTTTGAAGGTAAAAGTTTTCTTTTTGAAGTTCATACTTATTGAATTCACTGTATACCAAAGCTCAATGATTGTGGATCTTATAAACAGGATGTTTGAGACTTTGGTCAAAATACAGAGAAAGAGAAAAGTTTTATTCAAGAAAAATAACACAGATGAAAAGCCAAAGAAAAATTTCTTCTCTAACATTTTCATTTTATCTTCAGATCTCTGCATTTATTCCAAGTGTTCTGCCCAGTTGTAACATCCTAATGAAAAGCAAGCTAGAGCAGGGGTACATCTCAAAGATATAGCAAACCTCCTTGTGTTTGCTTCACACACATACAAACACACACCCACCACCACCACCACCACCACATGACACCAATGAGCTACGCAAACTCTGTGCCTGGCAAGAAAATTGAAAATATCCAACTCTAGGGACAAGATTAAGGTGAGGAATCTGCAGTATGTCCAAGGCATCATATCTCAGTGAAATTCTTGATAACTTGCATTAGAATATCCTGAGGTGCTTGTCAAAAACGTAGATATTCAACTGGGGTTGTGGCTCAGTGGTAGAGTGCCTGTCTAGCACATGCAAGGCCCTGGCTTCAATCCTCAGCACCACATAAAAATAAATAAATGAAATAAATGTATTAAAAAACAGATATTCAAACCTGGATAATATCTACTGATACCTATATTGCTGACATTCTGTAACAGTTAGTCTGAGATGAGTTCCATGGGTTCTAGGTGATTTCTGGGCCCACTTTTAGTATGAGAATCACTGCCATGGGTAACCTAAATATTGTTTAACTCAAGTGAATTTGGGACTCCAGGTTGGTCTTGAAATTCATCTCTTTATCTCCTCTATTTTACCAAACAGCCTAAGAGCTTTCTTATAAATTCACTCATTTAGGGTGTCCCAAGAACTCAAAAGCAGCTATAGTTCAGAAACAAGTCTTCCAGAATAGTTCCTCTGTGGAATTTAGCCGAAGCTCTTTCAAAAAACTTTGAAAGCAAGTGAAGAGATGGCAGGGGCTTCTTTTTAATTAATTGCCTCTTAAAGCATTTATTCCCAGTGTTTTAAAACGGGCTTACCAAGGTTTAGCTGGTGGAAAAAAAATCCTTTTCCTAATAATTCCAGGTGAAAAAAAATCAAGATATTTATTATTCTTCTTTAAGCCATTAAGGTCACATATTCCAAGGGCCAAAAAATCTTGTTCATTCTTTTCCTAATAATATTTCACATCTTTTAAGCTCCACTTAAAAAACCATAGTTTTGACATCTTTTTATGGCTTGATTATTACAATGACTTCCTATCTGATCCCCTTATTCTTATCTTTCTCCTTTCCAATCATTCTTACACACTGCCAGTGAGAGTTAATAAAGCAAAAAGCTGCTCAAAAACTTATGATTCTCATTTCCTAAGAGATGTCTAGACACACTTATATCTCACAGTCATGAGATATGTCATGAGTTTTTCCTTTTCCTTCTGCCAGTATAAATTCTCTCCATTCTTTTATTTGGCTCCCTGTAGGTCCATGTGAAAGGGCAAATAATCACAAGTATATTCTTTCTCCTTAATTAGATTTTAAACTCCTCAAGAACTGGTAGAAAATCTCTGTAATCTTCTCAATACTAAGCATATAAATATTTGTTAAATAAATTAAAGACTGAATGACACTGGATTAAGCCACCAACATCTATTCTCATCTCTTGACCTGAGGTGTCAGAGAATATTTTGTGAATTTTCTACAGACTGAGAAGTGGAGTTCAATCACGGCAATCACCTCACAGCTTTCTTTTCAGCTATAAGCAATTAGTGCCAGGAGTTTCAGATCTTTTCCTCTTGCACTTGCGCGCGTGCATGCGCACACACACACACACACACACACATCTACAAGAAGGATTTAAGTTGGAGAAATAATACAAATTCTATGTCTAACTGGATCCTCTTAATAGTTCCAAATTCCAATGCGTGAAAAAAGATTCCAATCTTCACCACAGTGGAAAGTCTGATGTGAGAACTACTTGAAATTTTCCTTCTCAGATCAGTGACAGAGGAAACCATACAATGCTTTTATAGTGGCTACAGATGTGACTGATTTAAGGCATTGTAATAATTCTTTCAAAGGCAGTAAAACCAACCATGTCAAGCAATGTTTTAGTGCTTACACGTGAGTGAAACCAATTCTAATGACAAGTCAGTAACAGAATTGCATATGCTACTTAAAGATAATACTACATTTGTTAGGAAAAATTGTATTAAACTGAATATAATTTTATGGCCAAGTGTGTCATTGTACATTTATTATTACTCTTATTATCATGATTATTATAAATTGTGATCAATTGGTTGGGAAAAAGATGTATATAAAATGTGTCTGAATACATATTACTAAAAAATTAGAATTTGGGGTTGGGATTGTGGCTCATCAGTAGAGCACTTGCCTAGCACATACTGGGTTTTATCCTCAGCACCACATAAAAATAAATAAAATAAAGGTATTATGTCCAACTACAACTAAATTTTTTTTAAAATTAGAATTGTCTTTATTAACACTTATTAGTGTATTTCCAACACTGACAGAGAACTTGCTTACAGTTAAAATTTAAGTCAAATTTAAAATTAAATCTAGATTATAGTGTTATATTTTCATTATATTAACAAGTTAAAGTTGCAAACTAAATGTAAATGAGGACAGCTATGTTACAAATTATATATTACAAGTTCAGGGAACAGATTGGGTTTTCGAATGTGATGTTTAATGCTATACTTTAAATAACATTATATATACTCTGATTTGTCTGTTAAATGTCTAAATTTATCTTCAATGTTTTTCCCCAAGAAAATTATTTCTCTCATAAAGTTTTAAGCAGATTAAAATAACATTTAAGACAAATGAATTTAGTTTGAAAATGTTTTCAAAACAATCTGTAACAATGGTGTATAAAGGAAAAAATGTAGGGAGAAACTGGAAAGAAAATCTAGAGAATTGAAAATAAGCACTTATTTTCTGCTAATATTCCTGAAGTTAAGCAATCTGTTATTACTAAAATATCAGTATGTATTTAGTAAGAATGGTAGTAAAATAAGAAAAATATTATCTACTTTCAAAACATAAAGTTCATCACTTTTTTTTCTTTGCTTTTGTGGCATCAGAGATCAAACCCAAGGCCATATGCATGATAGGCAAGCACTTTACCACTGAGCCACACCACCAGCCTTAAAAGTTTATCTTGAGAAAAAAAATACAAGTTCCAAACATAGTTAAGTGTGTAATAGCCAGAAAAATGAATTATGGGGAAACAGAAAATGAATAAAGAAATTGAATGTAACAAATTATCATGAATAATTATACACTTTTTTCAAAGAAAAAATAATAATCTAATGTTGGAAATTTACAAATCATCCAGAAAAATATTTTAGATCTTTTTACAAATTCATTAGTTGCTCAATTAAACCACAACTTTCTTTAAATTCAGTTAAATAGTGATTAGATTTGACAGTTTACATCAATGAGCATCCAGCTGCTGTCATTCCCTGCATTTAATTTTGTATGACAGTTCCTTTACTACACACATATTTAGTGTCTTGTTGTGTTAATTCAAGCAAGATAAACTTAAGGGAGGGGAAACAATTTTTCATACAAAAATTGTTTCCATTCGGATACTTTAGCAGCATAAAAATGGTTGCAATAATGGAAAAGGCATCATTCAAAATACTAAATAATGGAATGAAATATAATAAAGGACCTGCATCATTAGTTCAACCCCTTCATCTACATATGGGAAAACAAAGCCCGGATCAGGATAATTGTTTCTCCCAATGCCTCATGCTTTCTCTTGAGGGTAGGTTTCTAATGGCAGGCTTGGCTTTCAGGATGAACTTAGGTTCTTGCTAAACAACCTTATACTTCAATTTTCGAATAATACATCAGGCTTAAAATAGGAAGAACATTTTAAACTCATTTTTGATAAAAAAATATAAAAGGAATTTAAAAGCCCCAGTTGTAGAGTTTAATTCTAAAATTCCCAATCTTAACTCTGAATATCTTTTAAGTTTTACACAAATTTCTGAAATGCACCTTTTGTCTTTGTCAACTACTGCCCCAAAGTATCAGTTAATTGTCTGTAAATACAACTTGTAAAGCAACAAAGAAGGTAGGTTTTGTTTTACCAGAGAGTTTAGTGCAGGAGTGTTTATTGCTTAGGTACTTGCTAAACAACCTTATACATTTTATTTAATACATTTAATTTAAAATAATATAACTTATAAAAATGCATGCCCAAAATAATATGTAAATTATTATAAAGAAAGTACCTATCATATTCTTGGTGCCTCTGCATTCAAACATAGTCTCCTGGGCTTTTTCTCTGCTTCCCTTTACTCCTTTACCAACTTTACTTCTATATAAAGCTTCTGAAGAGTGAGACGTGACTACTTGCATCACTGGACCCTGATAGTTTCACCCTTTACACCTGTATCCCTGGTAAACACTGATAGGATGCATTGCTGGGAATAAGGAGGAAAAATATCTTATAACGAAAATAGTAACCACATGAAAGATGGGCAGGCTCCATGCTAGAAAACCCAAGACAAATATTGAGTAGGAAATAAGTGAGTTTGCCTTTCTCCTCTGGTGCATGCCACAAGGATGGATGCTGTTTTATTAGAGGATAGTTTTTGAGGCAAAACTCATATCACATAAAATAATCATTATAAAGCAGTATGCAATTCAGTGGCACTTGGTACATTCTAAATGCTTTACAGCTGTAACTTCCATTGAGCTCCTAAACAATTCATCACCCCAATGGAAAACTTGACAGGCATTAGTCAATCATACCCCATTACCCTTCACCCTAACCCCTCACAAACTCCAATCTATCTTCTATCTCTATGGATCCACATATCCTGGATATTTCACAAAGATAGAATTGTCACTATTTGTATCTGCTCCTTTCACTTAATGTTTTTGAAAGTCATCCATATTTTATTATGACTGAATAATATTAATGGGCATTTGGGTTATTGCTACCTGTGGGCTATTTTGAATAGTGTGCTACCATGAACTTCTAAGTAGAAATTTTTATTTGCATTTCTGTTTTAAATTCTTTTCCATATTTAACTAGGAGTGAAGTTGCCAAGTCAATTCACAATTCAATGTGGTTTTTTTTTGAGGAATCAATATTTTTAAGAAAGTAGCTGTACCAATTTACATCCCACAAACAATGTAATAAGGGCTCCAATTTCTCCACATCCTGACAATTTTTTTTTAATATTTTGTTTTGTTTGTTCATCATCTTACTGGGTGTAAAATGGTTTTAATATTTATTTCCCTAATTACCAATGATCAGTAGCATCATTTCATGTGATTTTTACAATTTGTATATTTTCTTTTTCTTTTTATTGATTATTTAGAAATTATACACATAATATATGTATATACAATCATGTCATCTCCAAATAGATAGTTTAATTGTTCCTTTTGAATTTTTATTTAATTTTTCCTTGATTCATTTTTAGTTATAATTATTATATGTATACATAATACATCAAAATACACTCTACTGTCATATATATCTAGAAAGAACAAATAAATTTTTTTAAAAAATTTAAAACTTAGGGTACATTTTATGACACAATCACAAAAGTATGAAATATAATTTGTCCTAATTCAGTCCCCAACAGTTCTCCCTCCCCCTGTGCCCATCCCTCTGCTCTACTGGTCTTTCTGAATTTTATTTTTTTTTAATTAGCATTTTGTGGATATATTTGATGTAGGGATTCTCTGTGCTATATTCATGTATGTACATATGAAAGTTAGGTCAGATTCATTCCATTTTTCTTTCCTTTTCCTTGTCCTGCCTCCCTCCCCCTCAATCCCCCTTTGTTTACTCCATTGATCTTTTCTTCATTTTGATGAAATTCACACTCTTCCTTCCTTCCTTCCTTCCTTCCTTCTTTCCTTCCTTCCTTCCTTCCTTCCTTCCTTCCTTCCCTCACTCTCTCCTTACTCTTCTCCTGACCCTCCATTTCTGGGACTTACATTGTACATATTTTAGTGCACTGTATATTGTCCCAGGGGGATCTTATGCTACTCATTTCTGTTAATTCTTTTTTGTTGTTGTTCCTCAGACTGGGATATTGCAATTGATTTAGGTTCAATTTGTATTCTATTTCCTCAAATCTTCTGTTGAGCCACTCTAATATTTTTCTTATTTCAGTTATCATACTTTTCAGCTCTAGAATTTCTATGTGGTTCTTTTCCCTTTTTATTAATTTTTTTCTTCAGTAAGGGGAATATTAATATATTCTTAATATACTAATATATTACGTAACAAATGTAAATTATCATAGAACTTTTGGATGGTGGAGTAAGGACCTCTATAGATATGCAACAAAACATTGGAAAAGTTGAAAAAACTCAAAAAGTATTGTAATAAACAAAGATATTTTATTTTTACAAGTGGCTGAATATTGGTAAGAAAAGAAAGGTTTACGGTCTTTTGCTTATCCAATACTCTCATAATTTTCATGCGGGAATTGCTCTCTCTAATTATTTTGACATGTTTTTCTTTAGATCTTTTTATGTAATCATAATAGATTTAAAGACTTTAGCTAAAAGGTCAATATCTAGGGCCCTTAGTAACATTTTCTATTAACTTTTTTCCTATGTATGGGCCATACTTCCTTATTTCTATGTGTACCTCACAATTTTTGTTGCAAATTGGACATGTTAGATAATATTTTTTGGTAATTCTTGAAATCAGAGTTACTCCATGTCAGTCTTATTACTTTTCTTTTTTATTTTAGCTCCTGTTTGTTCATTTAATTGCCTTTCTGAGCTAATTCTATAAAGTAACTGGCCAATGTATGTTCCTTTTGCTAGGTTACTGGTCAGCTAATGATTGGGCAGAGGTTTCCTTGAAGGCTTGGACCCAGTATGCTGGGAGCCATTAGCCAAGTAGGTATGACAATTTCCTTGCCAGCGTACCCCATGTTGCTTAGTGGAAGGACTCGTGGAAATAGGACATTTTGCAGTGACATTGCATGTAGGTGACCTTGCTCAAGGACCAAGGCGGATCTGGTTTTAGGGCGTTCCCGGTTTAGGTTCCAGGTTTAAGGTTTAAGGTTATTCCTGCTGGGAATAGGGCATATCCTGCTGCCTGAGTTCCCCTTGAGTTCTCACGGGATTCAGACAGTATTTTTTTGGGAGACAGAAGCCCAGTGGGGGTGGATTAGGGCAGAGAACGTGGATTTCCCCAGAACGTGATTGTAGACGGCTGGTGTGAGTTCAGGAATAAAGAGATGCTGTTTGAATCTACAAGTGTGTGGTGGCTCGTGATTTTGTGCCCAGCCAGACTGCGGCACCAGTACATCTCGCAGTCTTTTCCAAGAGATTCTGTATAAATTGGAGCATGCCTTCAACATTCAGTGAGGCAGTTTACAACTCTTAGTCTTCCCATTTTGCTTGTGCAAGGGCTCAAGTTCAAATAGAGATAAAAGGCTGGTTTCTTCCCATCTCTTTCCACAATGTGCAAACAACTCTGCATATGCACATAGCCTTCTAGAATGCCTAGGAAATTGCCCCATGAGCATCTTATTCTTCATATAAGGATTCTTTTAAGCTTTTGCTCAGCTTCTTGTTTGAGCCAACTGGTATTGCTATCTCAGACAATGGTAATGTTAAACAATTGCCACTGTTTCATTTTCACAAATGCACTGGGGCTGAAGACTTTTTTGTACAGTACACTAGGAGTTAGGTTTAATAACTACAACATATATGGAATAGGTGTTTTCTTCCTGGGAGCTACAGGATAGGCCAAATAATGGCAGAGCTCTGGAAATGGGTATGTTCTAAAAATTGGTCTTTTTGAAGAGTTCTTCCTCTAGTTATAACTGAAAGCCTGCTTATTCTCACAGCTCTATGAGGCTTCAAGTTTGCAAGGCTGCTGCAGAGCTGCAAAGAAGGAATTGGTTAAACAAAAGACCATAAATCTTCTTATCAATATCCAGTCCTTTCTAAAAACAAATTATCTTTGTATTGTTACACTCCTTTGATTATTTTCCAGAGTTCAGAAAAAAATTGAGTTTTTTCAATTTTTCCAGTGTTTTGTTACTTTTATGGACAGGCATATCTATAGAGATCCTTACTCTACCATCCAAAAGTTATGTGATGGTTCACATTTATTAGAGTTATTGTTCAGTGTTCTTGAGTGATTTGACTTAAAAATCTCTATTAATAAGATATATATTTTTGTAGCATATCATATCAAAAACAGAAGATATTAATGTAATTGGAATAATAAATATAATTCAATAAATGTAGATATATGCTATTGGCATATTCCTGTGAAAGGTATTTCTCTCAGATATATATACTACATAATACCTTCTGCATATTGAAATTATGCTACTATTGCAAAAATAATATATCCTGTGGATAAAGTAAGACATGTTCACAAAACTAAAACTGAGAAACTATGTCAAAATATCTAGATAATACAGCAGATGATTTAAAATAACAAAAACAAAGCTTGTTAATGTAGTAATGGCAATGTATATTTATCCTTCCACATCCAGTCTCTATATGATACATAGAACAAAGCTATTAGGAAAGTGGATAAGTTTAATTGGCCTAATGAGAATAGACTAGAACTTTTGCCTCTATTGCATAGTGGCTAAACTTAATTAATCCAACACTTACTTTGGATATTAGAGTATACTCTGTTACTTCTGCAAGGATGAAGCATGAATGAAAGATATAAAAATCCTCATTTGGAAAGGGTTTCAACCTCCCCTAGCAAATATTTTACCAAATCCTTGTGTTTCTTTGATATGGTTATCTTCTAATAAAAGAGCTAGCAAAAGTGAGAAGCAAGCCCACTTACAAAATAATTAGCTATTCAAAAACTGAGGTTTCACACTAGAGATCTACATACATTTGGGGGGATCACTTATTTGACAGATACCACTTGAAGGAATAAACTAGCATATTATTTCAGTTTCTTATAGACAAGAGGGAAAGTTGCCTTTGTAATTAGGTATTTATGAAGGCTACTAAATTGCTTTTCAATCTTGTACTTTTGAAAAAAATGCATCTTCTCTGGCTTAATAATGAAATAGAAATAAAAATGGATCTATAAATCTCATTTGCACTTAGCTATAGTTGTTGGAGCAGTTTTGTTCTTCTGGCTTCAGAACTGCAAAAGCTGTTGACATGCTCCCCACAAAATGATCCCTTACATGTGCACTTCAGTTATATCTCAGAGCAACCTACACAATAAGATATATGGAAATAATAGCACACTTGTGCCACAGAGAAATATGGCGACATGTTAAAGAACAAATTATGGCATGCTACAAAACAGTATTCTCAAATTTTAATATATATGTATATCACCCAGAGTAACTTGTGAAAATGCAGGTTTTTATACAGGAATTCTGGGTAGAGACTGAGGTTCTATATTTCTTAAAAAGTTCCCATATGAGATAAAGTCTGATGTTCCTTGGATCACACTTTTTTTGAGTAGAGAGGAAATGAATATATATGGTTTCTGATTTGGGCTTTACCATAACACATCATGTTTGTTATTTTTATTTTTAGTTATAGTAATTCCTTTCTGGTTTCTTTTTTGTTATATTAATTCCTTTCTGGGACCAGGAAAGACATAAACAAATTTAAAGACATCAAGTCACTAAAATCATAAACAAAAATAATATATCCTGTGGATAAAGTAAGACATGTTCACAAAACTAAAACTGAGAAACTATGTCAAAATATCTAAAAGATAATACAGCAGATGATTTAAAATAGCAAAGATGCTATCCCAGTTTTGCACAGAGTGCCACAAATAGAGCATTGGATTTGGTGTCAAGAATCTTTGAGTTATAGCATGGGCTATACTTTATCTAGCTAGATGAGTGATTCCTTAGGCAGCTCCTTGGCCTCTCCCCCCGCCAAGTTAAAAAAAATTGGATTTGAAATAACGTACCTCCAAGTTCCCTTGTAGCTCTAACACTTTTTTTCTCTGTGTTCCTCTTGTGAAACTTTTGGCCAAGATAGAGAATTTTTCTCCCTTTTTAAATCTCTGATTTGTTTTTTTTAAATCTAAGGAATGCCATAATTCTTTTAGGTTGAAGGAAAATATGAAGTTACTCAGAGGTGGATAACTAAGTGAATGCCAGGTTTCCATACAGGCAGCATTAATTTGATGGTCTTTCAAGTCCTTGGCAAATCAAATGGGTTTACTCCTCCAGCCCCCACCAACAGTGAATTGACCCAGCTGGATTTTGTCTAAGGTCACAGTTCCAAGTAAGGTTCTGCCAAAGGCCATTATCCAAGTTTAGAGGAACATCCACCCTACCACTTCCCTTGTCTCACAGACTGGCCTGTTAATTAATTACAGATGGAATTTTCTGCCCATTTATATCATTGATGGAATAACAGAAAGGTCAACCAGATCCATTCTAGATACTCATAGTTACCAATACTGTAAGAAGATTTCTTGGTGCCTTTAGCAATAAAGCAAGTGACCTCTCAGAGAAATTTAGAAAAATGTCATAAAAGTATGTAAGTATATTTTTCTTTAAATCGTAATTGAGAAACAGTAGAGTGTTCTAGTTATGGGATGGGGTTTGGATCTTCATTCTGCCACTGTATGAGAATGGGGAAATTGACCTTTCTTGAGCTAGTTTCCTCCCATATATGATATGATTGTTTGGAGGATTAAATTAGGTTTGTTACTCAAACTGTTATCCACAGACCAGCAGCATCAACATCACCTAGAACTATGTCAGACATGCAGAATTTTAGCCATGCTCCAGACTTAATGAATCAGTATCTTCAGTTCTACAGGATTAATATATGTTTGTATGTCATTCATATGTACATTGAAGTTTGAGAAGGACTGCTGTATGCCAAGAATTCAGCACAGTGCCTACTTTATAGGAAGCATTCAGTGATCAGGGATCATTCATATTAGAAATTTTCTTTCTCACTTGAGCCTAACCACTACTCCAAGATGTTGGCATGGCAATTATTTCTAGTTTGCTAACTTTCTGCTTTCATTGCCTGGATATGCCTCCAGCCTTTTTATTACCATAATGCCATCTGGCTTTTGTTCTGTTATGTTTCCCCAACTCTCCTCCATCTCTCATAGTTATCAAGATTTGAGGATCTATTTTAATGAATACCACAGTAGCTGACATACAGAGATTACTTCCATATTTTACATATTTACCACATATTTACTTTCTGGACTGAAACATGTCACATTCTATTTCATATCTTGGTCATTTTTAATTTAGTTGTTGACATGGAATCAGAAGTTAATATTATGTCCCTATCTTTTTCTAACTTTGTTATCTCAGGTAAGTCACTCAAATTTTTTGAGCTTCTTATGTGAATCATAATTATTTATGGTAAAATAGGTATAGCATTCCATAGTACATGCACAATAAATTATACCACTTAATATTGTCATAATTGTATTTTTATATTCACATTATCTCTGTCACATTTTCCTCACAAAAACTAGACAAGTAGTATTACATCTACATTCAAATAAAAAAATGAAATCTTAAAATGTGAATTAATGATTTGCCTAAAACCATACAGTTAATGGGCAAAGAACCACCCTGCCTTCCCCCTATATCACATTAATTCATGATGTAAGTAACAAGGAACAGCATAAAAAAACTCTGTATTTGGGCAAGTGAACAGAATTGAGAATGCCAAATGGGGGTATAATCAATGGTCATTCTGGGGAAATTGCCTCTGGTTTAATACAAGTATATCAACATCAAACTAGTTAGGGTTCAGGTTATAAGCCTGAAATTAGATGCTAGAATAGGAGGCTATACCAAATAACCATCCTCACAATATCAGCTTCAGAAACAGCCCAGAGACTACTGCATTAAGTCAGTAAAGACTCTTTTTTACTTGCCTCCATTAGAGAATCACATATCTATAACTGGGTGCCTCAAGCATGGGCAATACTAGCGGGCAAATTGAATTAATGAGTAAAGAATTATTGGCAAGTCCAACTACAAAACCCTCTGCTGGAAATTTAAAAATTAATGTGGATTGAAAGGGAGGAATACCTGAAAAAAATGGAGCCAATATATGTTCTTATCAGAAGAATGTTTACTTGGTTCTTGAGAGACAGGAAGGAAAGAAGGAAGGATATGTGTTTGGAAAAGTGTTCATACTTTGAGGTAGCGTCTCCTTGACTGTTTGGTTATTGTTAATGGCAGTGGAATTGCTACAGCCCATTGGGGAACAATTCCACAATGTGTATCAAGAGGCTTTAAATGTTCATATTCTTTCACCCTGTAATTCTACTTCAAAGAATCTATCCTAGGGAGATAATACTAAATACCAAAAATAAGCTTTCTTCTTAACAAAAGACCTATGGCAGATCTGGCAATCTTGAAAGCATGATCCATATATATGAAGCTTGAAAATGTTTTTTTTTTTTCCTCTGAAGGCTCCAGTGGTTATGATAGAAAGGGTGTCTAATATGGCAATGGCTTTACAACTTCTTATTTATGTTATAGGAACACGAACCTCTGACTTGAACTATTTACATATGCCCTAATACTAGGAGGACATCACTGAAGAATTTAATCTCCTTACAAAATATTTTACTATTTATTTTCTTAAATATCAAGTACTGTTTAGCTTATTCATCTACTTCTTTACAGAGAAAATTTAAGCTGAAAAGTTTATCTGATTGATCTACTCTCTTCAATCTCCTCCCATGGAATAGTGGGAGAATGGGCAGTATTGCCAATTGAAATCAGTAAGTAATACTACTCCAAAACCGTTTTGTTCTTAAGGGAAAAATATTTTGGTGTAACTTTTCAGGAATGTAGCTATTTCATATAGTTGAGTACATCTGGTGCTCTTTCCTAACTTAGATCTATTCTCCACAGCAAAATTTAATACAAATTCTCTTCTTATTTTACTTGGAACACATTTATGAGTACAGAACACCTTCTTGACTATTACTACAAGGCCTGGAATTAAAAAAAAAAAAACAGAATAAGATGAATAGGTTTCGGAAGGCTAGAAAGAGTTATAAACTAAGCCCCCATGATGTTAGTAGTCAGAAAATATTAGAGACTATTCTGATTTGGTAGTCTTACAAAAACAGTTTCTTACTTTTGTTTTCTGAGAATATACTTGAGTTTTAGAAAATTGATTTTTAGTTGATATGTTTATATAATTAGAGTAATCATGCTTTATTACATAATTAGTGTAAGTGCATGTAATCAGCTACAATATATAATTACATAATTGAGTCATTGTAAAAAATCTTTGTGAAACTGAATGTAATGCTTTGTACATCTGCAGAAAATAAATACTTTTTAAAAATTTGTATTAGAATGGTTTTTGTTTGCTTTGGAGTAGTTACTTTGTTCAAGTATTAGTAGATTCCACATAGTATTAAAAGGAAATACTTATACTTCAAGTTTCCCATTTTCCAAATTTCATACTGAAAATCAGATTGTCCTCTGAATCCACTATTTATTTGATGAATGTCAGATAATTTAAATATATCTCTCTATACAAGGTTTGGAGCCCTTGGGATCCTCAGGTATAATATAGGATGACACTAACAAGAGACAAATAATAATACATCTCAAATCCCTTTATATATAACTGTGTCCATATGCCTGTGATTAAAAGGCATATGTATCATTATAACACACAAGATACTAGATCAGGGTTCTCTTGGATCTGAAATAATCTAATGGAAAAGAAACGTATTATGTTCTTATAAGGACCATCAGGAAGGTTTGAGAAAGAAATTTTCATCTTTACCTTGACCATCTATCTTTTTCATCCCAGTTATGTCATTATGAATTAAGTTGGTATTTACAGGTAAGGCTTAATGTTTTAAAGCTTAAAAATATAACAGTTCTGATCAAAAGAATAAAGCTATTTTTGAGAAAGTGGGTTTTTAATCAGAAAACTTTGTCAAGCAAAGGTGATTTTAAAGATTTCTTTTATTCTCTTTTCAGATTTATTTATGTATAATTGGTATATATACATATACATATATATGTATGTGTATATATATATATATATATATATATATATATATATATATTTAAGATGTACAACATGATGTATTAATATATGTATTCATTGTGATTACCACAGTCAAGCTGATTAACATGTCCATAATCCAACATACATTTAATATCTCACAGTTTTTTGGAGTCAGGAGTCTAGGCAGAGCTGACCTGTGTCCACAAAGCCATCATTAAGGTGTTGTCCAGAGCTATGATTTCATTTGAAGGCTCAGTTAAGGAAGGACCCACTTCTAAGTACATGGTTGTTGGCAGAATTCTTTCCTTCAAGGACTACTGGACTGAAAGCCTAAATTCTCAGCTGGTTGTAGGCTCTAGTTCCTTGCCACATGAACCTCTCCATAAGACTGCTTGCTTCATTAAATCATGCAAGCCAAGAAGGACAGTAGAGTCTCTTAGCAAGATGGAAGTTATAGTCTTATTGAAGCAGTTCAGAAACCCCCACCTAGAAGATCCTCACCATAATTGTTATTTTTAAAAAAATATATATTTTTTAGTTGTTGATGAACATTTATTTTATTTATTTATATGTGGTGCTGAGTATCGAATCTAGTGCCTCACACATGCTAGGCAAGTGCTCTGCCACTGAGCCACAACCCCAGTCCACCATAATTGTTCTTGTTAACAAAATATCAGCAAAGATTTTTGCAAAAGAGCTCCGTGTGGTTAGAACTTCCTATTTCTTGTTGCTCTGTTTTGCAAGAACTAAGTTTAACTCCAGACTTGCCGATATCACTCCTGCTTTTGTGGTAAAACGTGTAAAACCTCTAATTGTTCTAAAAAAAATGAGGCAAAAAGCACTTTTTGAGAATTCAAAGAAAAAAATTACTTTTATGTAGACTTCTGCAAAAACGTAAACCTTCAACCTTGCCCTCCATCCCCTCCAGTATAAAGTCCAAAAAATTTCTCAACTCTCAGTCCAGAGGAAGAAAGGCATGAGCCAATCTGCACTGTCTGTGGCCAATTAACCTTCTTCCTTCTAATTCCTTAATGTCTAGCCTCATCTGTCCTACATCAGTATGTAATTTAGTCACAGAAAATGTCATCCCATTATCTTTGCCATGTTCTCTTAGAAGGAAAGGTACTAGGCTATCCCATACTCAAGGGGTTAGGATTAAATAAGGGTGTGAATACCAGGAGGTGGGAATTATTGGGGAACATGTTAAGAGTTTGCCTGCTACCATCATAATCCATTATTATCATTATTTAGTTAGATGTTTAAATTGTCTCAGATTGATCCTGTCCCAGATTTTCATTCTGGCCCTGTGTCATTTGACATGTTTCTACTGTTGTTTGAACCTCTGAAGAACATATTTTAAAGCCCATCTTGAAGTTTCCCTGTCTGAACCCTGGAAACAACCATTGTCCTAAGGTTCTTTCATTTATTTAATACTTAGAATCATTAAATGTGTTCATCATATTAATGGTGTTAGTGCTTCTGGGCCTTCTCAGTTGACAGATCTAGGGAATGTGTGTGTGTTGGTAGGAGGGGAGTATGTGTGTACACGTATACAATACATACATCATTTACTTACAAATAGCTCTCTCATTATATTAAGCTTTGGGATCACAATATTGCCTTCAGTTGTAATTCAGCAATATAGTATGCATTTTAGTTTTTTTTTCCTTTCTCTTAACTCCTTTCTCTGATTTAGGAACCTAGCTTTTATTATCCTCAATATTTGATCCATCACTCTTATTTGATGGGTCTTCCTATATAACTCATTTCCTGTTGTCCCCACAGCTTTCTTTCTATTTCATACCACATTCATACATCTTATGGATGCTTTCTTTACCCTTTTGGGAACATCTGATAGCTTGGGTGCTGGGATTACCCTTTCTAACTTCTTTATTCCACTGAGTCTGAAACTGACTGCTCGACCATTGCCCCTCCACCTCAGTGTGTGACATCTTTTGCCTACCTGGAAAACCTTGATGCTGTGCTGTCCTGTGTAGATGTGGATGCCCTCATCCTTCTACTCGCTGCTATTCTCCTGGTTTCCTCTCTCCGCTAAAGCTCTGTCACCCCATGCTGAACCATTTCCACCAGAAAATGTTTTTCCTGGAAGTCTATACCAGGCCTTTCTGCCCTCAGGGATAACCTTCTTATACCACTTGGGATTCCAAAATCCCGCATTGGGTCACTGTGACTCCCCCCCCTCCACTAAGCTTGTTGCCTACTTATCCTGTATTCAATGTCTATTGAACTCTGAATTGTTTACAAAGGAAGAAGAGGGAAAGGTATCAATTTTAAAAAATATATTCACACATATATATATTTTTTAAAATTGATATCTATATATGGTTAGTATATATATGTGTATATATACATGTGTGTATATACATATACAGTTAGGTGTAGGTGGACACAATACCTTTATTTAAATATATATTATTATATTATTATTATTCTAATCAGTTATACATGACAGCAGAATGCTCTTCGATTCATTTTATACAAATGGAGCACAATTTATCACTTCTGGATGTACATGAAGTAGGGTCACACCATTTGTGCAGTCATACATTACCTAGGGTAATGATGTCCGTCTTATTCGACCATCTTTTTTACTCCCTTCCCTTCCTCCCTTCCTTTGCCTAATCCAAAGTTCTCCACTTGTCCCATGCCCCACCCCCATTATGGATTATCATTTACTCAGAGAAAACATTCAGCCCTTGGTTTTGGGGGATTTACTTACTTTGCTTACCATGATATTCTCCAGCTCCATCCATTTACCTGCAAATGCCATTATTCTATTCTCTTTCAATGCTGATATTTTATTTATTTTTATATGGTGCTGAGATCGAACCCAGTGCCTCAAATGTTCTAGTCAAGCACTCTACCACTGAACTACAACTCAAGCACCTCAAATTTTATTTTTAAAAATACTAGTTTTTTGGGCTGGGTTTGTAGCTCAGGAGTAGAGCACTTGCCTAGCATGTATATGGCACTGGATTTGATCCTCAGCCCATATAAAAAATAAATAAATAAATAAATAAAGTATTGTGTCCACCTACAACTAAAAAAATTTTTTTAAAAAGACTAGATTGTTATAAAAAATGCTTTTAACCTAATATGTTAAAAACTTATACAGACATCACTTATTTCCATATTTATGTAAGCATTACAGGTTTCTTTTATTTTTTTTAATAAGAGACAGCTATCTTACTAAATTGCTCAGGCTGGCCTCTCACCATCATCCTACCATAGCATCTTGAATAGTTGGGAGTACAAGCACATGCTTGTAGTGATACATTAGCTACTGTACCCAGCTACATTGCAGAACTTGTTTGGTCTTTTCTTTCCTTTTTGTGGTACTGGAGATTGAACCCAGTGATTCTCTACCACTGAATTATACCCCCAGCCCTTTCTATTTTTAATTTTGAAACAGGGTCTGTCTCAGATGCCCACTCTGGCCTTGAATTTGTGATCCTCTGGCTTCTGCCTCCTAAGTAGCTGGTATTACATGCCGGTGCTTCAGGGCCCAGCCTACATGACAATCATGTACCCAAGCTTTCATGCCATTAATTTTACTCACTTATTCCCATCCCTGCCTCTCCCCGCCAAAAAAGCTAGTTTGCCAGTGTCTCTCTCTGTTTGTGCCACTGCTATTCTTCTAGTCTTTCAGGTTTGACATTTTGGAGTTATTTCTGGCTCATTTTCCTTCTTTCCTTATAATCTGCCACTTAATCCTATTGATCCTTTTTTTAGATGTGTGTTTGTCATCTCCATGTTGATGATTACAGCAGCTTTTTTTTAATTGTGAAAATAAGTACTCTTTTATTTCAAATTTCAGAAAAACATGCCTTTTAAAATATGGTTAATTTTGAAAATTGACAGCTTATCAGCAAGCAGTGTGCTAGGAAAGCAAGAACATCAGTTAACAAGTAGTATTATACCCACCTCTTCAGTTATACCACTGGTTATCTTGAGAAATGTGGTGAACGCTCTGAAGATTTTAGACTCAGCTGTGGGCGCTATAGCATGATTTGCCAGTCATGTTTTACTAATTTCCAACTTTAAAAATATAGGTGCAAAGGATATTTTATGATACTGAATTAATTATCCAAGAAAAATTCCTCCCTATTAATGTGGCTTATGCAATCTTTTTTCCTCATTCTATGCTAGTATTTTGTCTTTTTGTTGTTTTAGGAACTTTGATTATCAGTTGTTTAAACCCTCAAGGTTAAATTGTCCTTAACTTTTTCCATATCCATCCAAATTTATTCAGTATGACAATTTTGGCTCCTTTCTGAAAAATGACAGAAATTAAGTTTAATTAATACTGAATTTTTTTTAAAAAGAGGATTTTTTAAATATTTATTTTTTAGTTTTCAGTGGACACAGCATATTTATTTTATTTTTTTATGTGGTGCTGAGGATCGAACCCAGCACCCTGTGCATGCCAGGCAAGTGCGCTACTGCTTGAGCCACATCCCCAGCACCAATACTGAGTTTTTTTAATGTGTAAAACTCTAACTCTGCTTTTTAAAGCAAATAAAGGGAATAACAACAGCATCATTTCAGTGCCCAAATGTCAATATAAATGGCATCAGTACGGTATGTAAGCAAATCTCAAATATCGGACATTAGTAATTGGAACATCATGCAGTGATTTAATGTTAGTAAGAACAAGAAGCTTTATAACAGGTAAAAGAACCAACATACTGCATTAAATTGAATATTAACCTAAGTAACCATAATTTTACAAATTCTCCCATTTCATAACTTGCTTTTAAATATACTTTCGCCTCATTTTTTTAAGTTAAATGCCTATTCAACAAAGCTTATTGAACAAACGTATCTACGCAAATCTACACCCTAGAGTACCAGAGTAAACAGGAGACATTATTCAAAGATGGATAAGTTCTATTATTTTTCATCATCTGTGTGATCAGGTTGCAAAGGACATACAAAATTTTTTCTCTTTGCTTTTCCTAAGCTACTGCTTCCTGCCTCTTCAGGAATCTGATTCTTTTTTTCAAAATCTTTAGGGGACAGCCTGAAGAATTCTCCAATTCCTTTTTGCCGCTTGGGGGTTGGACATCACAAACTGGATTTCCTCCTGCATACGTATTTTCAACCTTCCTTGATGAAAGCCATGTACAATTAGTGGCTGAGGTGGAGGGACCAAGGACCTTTCTTGAGAAGCCACCACTTTTCTGTAGGTGCTTGGGATACTGTCTGCTTTGAGTTTGCACCATGTTCAAACAGGAGGAGATGAGAAAAACGCAGATTCCCAGCCAAAGGTGTTTCACAGGAGAGGGACCTCTATAGCTTCTTGAATGTACTTTCTTTCCTTAGTTCCTGTAGTAAGTCTAGCATTCCCAAACTGTCTTTGGCTCCCCATTTCTTAATAAATGAAGTAATTCCATGTAAAGTGCCATTTCTATGTAACACTTTCCTAGATAATCAGAATAGTTTTTAGTTTGATCATTGCTACTTGCTAGTACCCATCAACTTTTAGTAATTCATTTAACCTCTTGTATCTTTTTTTTTTCCTTATTAGATTGTTATACAGGGTGAATAAGATAATGAACTGTGAAAGAACATTATCCAGCACATTCCGTCCAGTCTAGTTAGAGCAGTCTCCCTCAAGTAGCAAATGAGTATTATTATCAGTACTACGACTATTCCCCAAGCAAACAATGCTTCCTTCTCTTTGATATGTAGTTCTCATTGATCTCTCACCATTAAGCACACTTACTGAACATGTACTATGAACAGACACTGGAGACGAAAAAATGTTGTGAATCCTATCTCTAAGGAATACAGTCTGTAGAGGAGGCAATATATAATTAACTTTCATACAGTAGCAAGTGTTACAATAAACTTAAAACCTGTGTCTGAACCTTTCTAGATATTAGAAAATATAACACCTATTGTCTAACACAATATAGTGTATTACTATGTTTTTCCTTGTAGTAACCATTTATGTTAATTTTTCCCCAAAATAATGGAGTGTAAATTGAGATGGAGATTCGATTCCCAGAACCATCAAAAAAAAGAAAAAGGAAAAGAAAAAGAAAGGATAAAAAGAATAAACTACATGAGAGCATGTCTGTTTTGTAATAGTGAGTCTATGGATTTTGGAGACAAGCACACTGGGGCCTTTTGTATGTCATTGCCATTTAGTCAAGTTCTCTGAACTTATCTACTCTCCTTTTGTTTTATTTTTTTTTTTGCCTGGGGATTGAACAAAGGTGTGCTTTACCACTAAGCTGTGTTTCTAGTCCTCACTTTTAATTTTAATTTTTGTTTTTTTTAGTTGTAGATATACAGAACACCTTTATTTTATTTATATATTTTCATGTGATGCTGAGGATTGAACCCAGTGCTAGGCTAGCATTCTACCACTAAGCTATAACCCAAGCACCTCAAGTTTTTTTTGACACAAGTTCTCACTGAATCGCTGAGGGTCTCCTTAAGTCGCTGAGGCTGGCCTTGAAGCTGGGAACCTCCTCTCTCAGACTCCCAAGTCACTAGAATGACAGGCATGCGCCATACGCGCCACTCTCATTTTAAAGTGATAGTGTTAACAACTCTTTGACAAGCTTGCAATGATTAAATGAAATAATGTACTTAAAAGATATAACACAATGTCTGGCAAACAGTTTTTGTCTGATAAAATTTAGTTCTTGTAATCCACATTGATTACAAGAATTTATGTCCAGAACTGGGGTTGTGANAAATGGAAGGAGACCCTCAGAGTTACACAAAAGTACATACAAGAGGAAGTGAGGGGAAATGGAAAAATAATACAAGGGGGACAAATGAATGTCAGTAGAGGGGGCAGAGAGAGAAGAGGGGAGGGGAGGGGAGGGGAGGGGGGATAGTAGAGGATAGGAAAGGCAGCAGAACACAACAGACACTAGTATGGCAATATGTAAATCAATGGATGTGTAACTGATGTAATTCTGCAATCTGTATATGGGGTAAAAATGGGAGCTCATAACCCACTTGAATCAAAGTGTGAAATATGATATATCAAGAACTATGTAATGTTTTTAACAGCCAACAATAAAAAATTAAAAAAAATATATGGTTATATATATTTATATTTGGAATTAAAACTGAATATTTCTAGTTATTTATTTCATTTCAAATAATAATAAACTCATTCATGTTAACATAAAAATGTATATGAAAAAACCCAAAACTAAGACAATGAGAAGAATGATATTATTTTACAGTTTTAAAAATCTCTTTATTGCCTGGCTTAATATTACACTGTAGGATTCTCATATATTTTTCTGCATGTAATTTTCTGTGTATTGCATATTATATAGCTTCTGTAGAACTCCAGTGTATATTATTGAGACACTGAGAGGGGAAAAAGCAAATAAAGTCCTAGTATTATAATGAAAATGGCTTTGACCTTGCAGATACCCTATAAGGGTTTTGGGGGCACCCATATATTGCCAGACATTGCTTTGAGAACCATTGACTTAGTGTGTGTTCCTTCTGCCATGTCACACAGACTGGAAACCTCTTAAGGGTAGAGACCATATCTTGTTCCTTATTTTCACAGGGTTAGCTCACATTTTGTGTTGAGTTTATGCTTATTGGTTTGCTGACTATGAGGACTGTGTTTTTCACTATATTCAGATCCCATTTCCTTCCTTTTTATGGGCAGATATAAACTGGAATCTGGGAATACCAATGGAGAGGGGAAATGAACCTCCCTCCTTTCATCCATCTCCTCCATAAAGCAAGGTTCACAAAGATACAAAACTCATCTATGAAGAAAATAATTCCATCATGTCACCACAAATATTTTTACAAAAAATATTTTATTTTATCATGGAAAAGAACTATAGGATAGATAGTGCAGTTATTATTTTCTTCATTTTAATAGATAATGAAACTGAAAACCAGACCAATTTACTCAAGTTGTTATAGTTAGTAAGTGACTACTGAGCTTGGACTAAGAAAATAGAACTCAACCTTGGATCATAAGTTGAAGGAATGGTTAAATGTATTTCATTATGCACTCCTTTTTTGTGTTGTGTGATATTAATACTGCCCAGGATTGAGAATATTTACAATAAGGTGCCTTTATGGTAATGAAATGTTTCAGTTCTTTCTGGGCATTCAATCACCTGCTATAGCTGTTTATTGCCTTATCTGCTTGACAACGAACATTATCCCTCAAATTGCTTTCTACTGGAGTGCTGTGACATAATTAGGTTTTCCAGGAAGTCTGTCTTGGTGTCATCATAATTTTCATTAGCTTAGTGAGTAATGACAGCTTCTTCTGCTACTAGACTGATGTAATTATTTCTCAGTAAACCTGGTAGTTACCTTCTAAAGGAGAAAACCAGCTCAGCAATTTGGAATTCAGATACCTGAGGAAAGCAAGGAAAAGATCACCTTTTGTTTGGAAACAGTAGGCAGTGTACAGTATCTGAAGAAACACTAGAATCATGGTCTAGAGTACTGATCACCTTGATTCCAGCTCCAATTTTTTAAAAAATAAGACAGCAATCAGAGTCCTATTGCACTTTTTCTAGGTATATTTTGACTTTTTTAGCCACAGGGAATACTTTAAACCCATAAAACTCAAAAGGAAGAATTCTCAGAGGCATGAGCTGGGGTGGAAACTAGTGTGTTCTTCTAAATTTACATGAAAGCTCTCTCCAGGGATGTCAAAGGAAAGGTAAAAATGAATGCAATTACCTGGCAATGTGTGTTCCACAGAACTTATTTTTCAATTTATATCTGAAAAATTCAATTCAGAATGCAATGGTTAGCCTGACATAAAATATATACACTCAGACTCCATATATGCATGTGTATGGGGCATGGGGAGATTATTTAAGCCCAGCAATTTGGAATAATCCAGGGTTCATTCCTTTAATTTTAGGGCATTGTATATGTTGATAGTGTTATGGGTGCATACTTATCCTAAAATGTATCAAGAAATATAAATTAAATGTATACAGCTTTTAAAAATATAACATTTTCTTTAGTTTAACTATAGTTAAATAACTAAAAGAAACTCTTGAGAGAAAATCATCAGAACTTTTAAAAATTATAAATAATCCATAAAATGTGGAGAGGCACAAATTATATTCTAGTTTAATAATAGGTAACAACAGCTATCTTTGAACATAGGTGATTTCTTTTACCAAGAATAAATCTTATAACTGATTAAATGGCTAATTTTGCAATTGGTTCATATGATACACTTTCATATAGACAAAGCAGTTGACTTTTTTCCCTTTATGATGAAAACTATTTTCTCCTTGACCTTTTTCATAAGCTTCATATACTCACTGTTAGAAACAGCCAGTGACAAAATGGAATTAGTACTTAACTCATTAAGGTTTAATTTTTAGTGGGAGGCAGGGATTATGTATTCCATTGGGTGACAAAACACAGCAGTTCCTTGAAAAATAATGTAGTCAAGTGTGTGAAATAACTACCATTGGGGGATAATCTACTTTGTCATTAAGTATCCATGGCAAACATAAAAATAAGGTCATTTTCTAGCATGATTATGCAAGATACAATATTCTATAATTGTAAACCAAGCCATAGACAAGTAATCAATGCAGGATTTATGTAGCTTGCATGCAACAAAAATCAGCGCATAGGGAATGATGATGATTCTGCTTAACCATTATGAACAAACATAAGTATCTCTGAAATGTTTTTATTTTATAGAATTTAATAATATTAAATGAAAATTTGCCAGTTAATGTAAAACATGGAAAGCTAAGCTTCCAAATCCAACCTGTATTAATGTTGATTAGCCTCTAATTTCTCCCTTCTCTAAAACCAGGTTATACTGTATAACAATTCTCACCAAATATTCCTGTCACTATTAACTGTCTTGAGGTTATTGTTGTTTAATAAATCAGCGTTTATTGAGTTCTGTGAATGAGCAGATGTATCATAATACCGTCCAGTATAGGTGATTATTAAAAAATAGAAGATGGAATCTTTGCCCCAAGGGCTTTTGAAATAAATGAGAAAGAAAACTAAATACAATCATGCCATAAATATATACATGTGTACATTATTGTACAGATGGAGAGGCTCGTGTGCTTATAAATGGGATGGACTATCTGGAAATTTATTTTTTAATTTTTTTAAATTGATAGCCTCTTTTTAGTTATATTTGACAGTAGAATCCATTTTGACATAAATATAAAAATGTAAATTTATTTTAATAGTATTTTTAATATTTATTTTTTAAACTTTGAATTATTTACTATTTTTAAATTGATACATAATGATTGTACCTATTTATAGGGTACAATATGATAATGAGTACATGCTTAAGTGCAAAGAAAGGTTGACAGCTTTGTAATACAAAACTGATCTTTTTAAATACAAAATTTTATTGACATCATTATTTGAATAATTAACTAAAGGATTTTTATCTGTACCTGTACAAATCATTCTCAGTAGTAATTTGCAAATAGACCATTGAGCATTATCATATCCTCAATATGTTATTTAAAAACTTCCTATATACCCAGCACTGAAAGAAGATGTAAAATATCGAGATAAACTATTAGTTTCAACATTATATTGTTATTCATAGTGTGAATATTACTTCTGCTCCTGTTTGGGGAATTCTTTTTTTTTTCTTAAATATTTTTTTTTTAATTTTTTATTGTGGGTTGTTCAAAACATTACAAATTTCTTGACATATCATATTCCACACTTTGATTCAAGTGGGTTATGAACTTGGGGAATTCTTAGGGAACATGGGAATCAATCTCCTTCAGTTCAATATAAGAAAAAAATGGGAAGCATCTACTATGTACAAGCTCTTTCAAATTGTTCCAGGATGTATGTAGATGAATAACATTGGATCATTTCCCTTGAAGAACTTATCCTTATGCAAAGAATGCTAACATATTGGTAGTGGCATCACAGAAGATCACCCAAAATGTTATGGGGACACTATAATAAGGGTAGAAAGACTGTACCATCTTGTGATGAGGAAAGGCTTCACAAAGAAGCAATACTTTAAGAGAGACTTTGAGAAATGAACAGAGTTTCAAAACAGCATTGGCAAAGAGATATAGAGATAAGAAAGTTTAGGGTGAGTTCAGGAACTAATGATTAGTTTATTTTTGCTAAAAAGGAATAGTAGTGGAGGGAATTAGAGGAGGACCAAGACAACCTGGTGAAATTAGGACAAATATCATGCTGCTTTACTTTTATTTATAGAGTAATTACTGGCTGCAGTGTTTGCCTTCATTCTAAGTTCCCCACTCCACTTAATTCCTCACCTTCCTTCAAACAAACTTACGTTTTTACTTTCTTAGCTTCCTTTGATTACTTTAGGCCTTCCTTGATCAATCATAGCACTTAATGTGTATTATACAATTTAGCACTTAATGAACCACTGTCTTTTCTTGTTCACAGTCACACCTGTAACACTAGCCTTGAACACACCAATTCCTTCCTGGTTGACTTTCACCATATCTCAAACAAAGTCAACTTAATCATAAAATACCAGGTCTACTTCTACTTGCTCTCATCAGAAGCAATGTGTTCTCATGCATTATTCCAGATCCCCCCTGGAACAAAATCAGAAGTATAGTCAAAAGGGCTATCAGCTCAAGGCCCAACACCACCTTCAAAATGAGTTTCTATATGCCAACTACCCTGATATGACAGTTACATATTGTGTGTGTATGTATGTGTGTGTGTTTAATTATGTGTCAATTAAAAAATTTTGAAGATATTTTGAGTAGTCACTAACATGGTATCTACTCATTTCTAGAATTTTCTACAGAATGCTATGCAGTACCAGGTAATAAGAATAATATCATCATCAGTTTAACTATTATAACAGCCTCAAATATTCATTGAGTGTTTTGTGTATGTCCAAGTTTATGCCAAGTGCTTTATATGTTTTATTTAATTTAATCATTTCAACAACCCAATGAAGCAGGTAGTGTTATTTACTCTATTTTATATATAAAGAAATTGTGGTTCACAACTTTTAAATAGTAGCCCTGAAATTGAAAAAAAAAAAAAAACTTCTATTTGCCTTGGGAGCCCTTTTATTCCACTGCCTGTCATTTTTGGGTTAATTCTATACTTCTTTAATATGTGTACAAATCTACAACACATTAGATATGACATATATCTGATTTGCATAAATGAAAGCTTACATACACATGAAAGATTCTCTTCTGTTCTTTTCTCAATGGTACTATATATGCACCCGTGGGAATGACAATTTTTTCAAAGTACCATGAGAACTAAAGTTTTTTTTTTCTTTTAAATATTCACCTAATAAAGTATCAGTTCAGAAAAGTGCTACCTTTAGAAAAACATTGCCATTATCTCCAGCCTGATACTTCGGTTATCATTGTTTTCCTGCTCATTTCATCTCAACTTTGTAAATTAAAACTCTAAAAACATTTAAATAGAGCATTCCAAAGCTTGAACTAAGACTACAAAATGATTTCTTCATATGTGTAAAGAGAAACAAACACATCACCCACTTTCCTCATAGCTATGGAGACTAAAAGGATAGCTGTTTGGAGAGGTATGTTATATATGCTCAATTGGGACTAAAAGTATGAGAATAATGATGTAATCTGACTCTCAGGGAAGTCATGAGACCTGTTTATTTAGAGTAAGATGAAGTGGTTACTTCCAGTGGCTGCTGTAACAAATTATCACAAATTTGGAGGTTTAGAAAAAGTAGAATTTTATTCTTTCACAGCTCTGGAGATCAGAAGTCCAAAATCGGTTTTACCAAGGCAAAATCAAGGAGAGGCATGTTGGCTTTCCCCCCTATATCTTTAAAATTGAGTCTTTGTTTCCCCAGCTTCAGGTGTCTACAGCCTTTCCATAATTTGTGACTGTGTCACTCCAATCTCTGCTTCTGTGATCACTGTGTCTCAATGCCTCCTTCTGTGTGTAATATACCTCTGCCTCTTATAAAGATGCTCATGATTTCACTTAGGGCCCACCCAAATAATCCAGGATAATAGCTTCATGTCAAGATCTTTAAATTAATCACATTTGGGAAAAATTTGTCTATATCAAGTAACATTTACAGGTTCTAGGAATTAGCACCTAAAAGCTTTGGAGACCTTTATTCAACATATGTAGATGAGAAAATAGTCAAATAAAGCCTGTTGTGGATTTAACCTTATTTATACTGATGATTTGCCCCATGTTTCCACAGACACACTTACACAAAAACTGTGACTTCCCTGCCTTCAGTTAATTCTCTCTTTCCTCAACTCAGAATTCCAGACACTGCATCCAGTGTACTCTTATTATTTTCATAGCTTCCTGCCATCTAAAGGCATATAATACATAAACCTACTATTATGACACCATCTTTATAGAACCCCAACTCTTTCTTTTCTGGTTTCATTCTCTACCACCATATTATAGGTCTCCTACATCTCAGTCGCAATGGGTCTCTGCTGCCTGAGAAAGTTATGCTCTTTCAAGCCCATTTCTCCCTCTTACTGTCATGCACTTTCCCTTCACTATTGAACACCTTTCTCATCTTCTTTAAAGACACATTATAAAAATCACCTCCTTTGTAAAGTACTTTCTATGAACAGAGTCTGATGTCCTCTCCTCTGTGTTCCCATAGTAACCTGTGAAGATTTTATCTTATGCTTTATCACATTTAATTATTCAAATATGTTTAATATATAATATCTTATACTAGTGTATAAGCGTGTTCTCAAGGGCAGGAGTACTGTGGTAGGCTGAATACAAGTCCCATCCCAAATATATCCATGTCTGAATCCCTAGAACCTGTTAATGTCACCTTATATAGCAAAAGGGATTTTGGAGATATGATTAAAGTTATGGGGAATTCTGGGAGACAGATTAAAGTACTAAAATGTAGGAAATTAGGGGCTGGGTTGTGACTCAGTGGTAGCACACTTGCCTAGCATGCATGAAGCACTGGGTTCGATTCTCAGCACCACATACAAATAAATAAAATAAAAGTCCATCAACAACTAATTTAAAATGTAGGAGATTAGCCTATAAGGATTTATCTAAATACAACTATCCCTGTGAAATAAAGGAAGGTCATATATATAGAAAGAGGAAATGTAAAGACAGGATCAGAGATCAGATAGATGATATATGACTAACTTTTAAGGTAGGAAGGGGCCACAATACAATGAATGTTGATGGAATGTAGAATATGGGGAAAGTAAGAAAACAAATCCTCCCCTTCAGCCACCAGGGCCACAGTTCTCCTCAATACCTTCATTTTTAGGATTTCTGTCTTCTAGAATAGTAAAATCATAAATTCATATTTCTAAAGTCACTAAATTTATAGCACTTTGTCACAGCAGTGATAGAAAAATGAACATAGGCATCTACCTACTCTCAATTCACTGAATGAATGAACAAAAACAACAATTATCATATCAGTAAGGGATTCCATTCAGATATTCAATTAATACTCTGGATTCTAATACAATTGTAGCTATGAGCATGCTTTTATTTCTAGTTAGCTCTGTCAGCTCAGTGGTCTTGTGGTTAGAATTTTAGAGAAAACTGAAACCATTTATGAGAAATGGACATGGTTGAAGTGTTAATGTCATTTCTGCTTTCTTGAAGCCCAGTCCTACACAGAGACAAACCCACATAAATCAGTTATGTCATACTAGACAAAGATGCCAAATTACATATTGGAGAAAAGATAACCTCTTCAACAAATGGTGCTGGGAGAACTGGAAATATATATGCAGCAAAATGAAACTAAACACTGATCTCTCACCATGCAAAAAACTCAGAAGTGGATCAAGGACCTAGGAATTAGACCAGAGATGATGCACCTAACAGAAGAAAAAGTAGGCCCAAATCTTCATCATGTTGGATTAGGCCCTGACTTCCTTAACAAGACTCCTAAAGTGCAAGAAATAAAATCAACAATCAATAAATGGGATGGATTCAAACTGAAAAGCTTCTTCTCAGCAAAAACAAACAAACAAACAAATAACAATCAGTGAGGTAAATAGAGAGCCTACAGAACGGGAGCAAATTTTTACCACACACACATCAGATAGAGCACTAATCTCTAGGATGTATAAAGAACTCAAAAACCTAACATCAAAAACCCAAATATCCCAATCAATAAATGGGCCAACGAAATGAACAGACAGTTCTCAGAAGATGGTATACAATTGATTAACAAATATATGAAAAAAATGTTCAATATCTCTAGCAATTAGAGAAATGCAAGTCAAAACTACTCTAAGATTTCATCTCACTCCAGTAAGATTGGCAGCCATTATGAAGTCAAACAACAAGTGCTGGCGAGGATGTGGGGAAAAGGGTACACTTGTACATTGCTGGTGGGACTGCAAATTGGTGCAGCCAATATGGAAAGCAGTATGGCGATTCCTTGGAAAACTTGGAATGGAACCACCATTTGACCCAGCTATCCTACTCCTTGGTTTATACTCAAAGGACTTCAAAACAGCATACTACAGTGATGCAGCCACATCAATATTTATAGCAGCACAATTCACAATAGCTAAATTGTGGAACCAACCTAGATGCCCTTCAATAGATGAATGGATAAAGAAGCTGGGTATATATACACAATGGAATATTACTCAATGTTAAAATAGAATAAAATCATTTTTTATTGTTTCAGGTAAATGGATGGAGTTGGAGTAATCCCCCCCAAAAAACAAAGGCTAAATGTTTTCTCTGATATGTGAATACTGATCCATAATGGGTATGGGGGGAAGCTTGGGAGGAATGCAGGAACTTTAGATAGGGCAAAGGGGAGGACAGGGAAAGGGAGGGGGCATGGAGGTAGGAAAGATGGTGAAATGAGATGGTTATCATTACCCTAATTACATGTATGAAGACATGAATGGTGTGACTCTACTTTGTATACAACCAGAGAAATGAAAAATTGTGCTGTATATGTGTACTATGAATTGAAATGCATTCTGCTGCCATGTACAACAAATTAGAATAAATAAATAAAATTAAAAGCTGAGTCCTAGTACTGAAATCAAAAATATATAAAAGACAGCCACACTTTTTAGATTTTATCTTTATTCCCACAGGTTAAAAATGTATCCAGAAGCAAGAGCATAAAATTCTTCCATATATCCTTTTATAATATCTAGTGTGAAGAAAATAAAAATTAGCACAAGAAACATTTCAAATGTGTCATTGTTAGGATTTAATTTTTTTTCAGAAATATCTCATGAATTGCTAACTCATGAGGATATCGTCCTGCATGCTAAAAGTAGGTTACAGAGTAAATTTCATAAAGCATTTCCAACGACTCTCAAACAAAAAGCAGCAGTTTAATCCACTGGTACTATTCAAGGAATAAAGGGGCACTCTTCTAGAATCTATAACTTTGATCCAATCTATTGTTACTATATATTGGTGCTCCTACCTTTAGTAAATCATTAGAACTTTATACATTTATTCCACCATTTAAACAAAAAAAAAAATATATGGCCACAAATCAAAGATTAGGGCTCTACTGGTGAGAAACTGAATTCCCAGAGGTGAATATAACATATAAAGTGCGGGTTTCAATGGAGAATGGAGATCAGATAAGGATATTCTAGTATAAAACACTTCTCAAATACGTAAGAAACATCAAAATGCCCCCAAATATGAAATATTCATCTGAGGATCTTAGAGGAGAGTGCAACTAAGGACTAGGTGACTTACATACATTTAAAGGCAGAAGCATACCAACATCTTAAAATATATAGAATGAAAATAATAGTAGTTTTTTAAAAGATAGAGAGAGAGAAGAGAGAGAGAGGGGATTTTTTTAATATTTATTTTTCAGTTTTCAGTGGACACAACATTTTTATTTTATTTTTATGTGGTGCTGAGGATCGAACCCAGCACCCCACACATGCCAGGCAAGCACGTTACCACTTGAGCCACATCCCCAGCCCCAAACAGTAATTTTTTAAAGCCAAGGACGAAAGGCTTTAAGTTTTCCTTGTGATAGCAATTATTACAGAGTGCTCTAACCCTGGCTGACAAGGAACTTATACTCTCTTGGGTACTCTGCATAAGAAAGAGAGCATAGATATCTTTTGTGAACTCTTTCCCTTGTACACAGGTCTATAACAAAATATTAGAGAGCCAGCCTAAGGGATAGGCTTCATGAAACTGCCAGGGCTTCAACGATCCAAAACGCTTCTCTTCAAGTTCATGCTGAGGCCTAAAATTCTTTTTCCATGGAAAAAACGCTGTAGACCAGAATTGGAATTAGATGACATCGAATTTGAATGCCTGACTGAGGTAGAAAGGAGCTCAAATGTGTAGTTAGCCATTAAAACCATTAAAGGTTAGTACTGTCATTGAAAACTTTCCTAGTCTAACAGGACAGGAGAGGAAAAAAGAACAAGAAGACATTGGGAAAAAAGTATGGAAAAGGACGCTTACAATGCTAGAGACATTAAATTTTCTTATTTACCCCTCCTAGATGAGACTTATAGAAATTGCATAGAATTTTTGTTATGACTGGCTGCATATATGCTTTATTGTGCTACTTTGCATGTTTTAAAAGTGTTGCATGTTTTGTAGCATAAATCAATGAAAAATAAAAACAATATCACTAAAGTTTTCTCTGGCCTTGAGATAGAAACCTAAGAAAAAAACATCATTTCAAATTTTCATTTTCTCTTTGATTTACTAATGATATATGCCTGAGTTAAATGACATTTATTTCTTTTTATTGATTTTTTTAAAAAAATAAATGACAGCGGAATGCATTACAATTCTTATTATACATATACAACACAATTTTTCATATCTCTGGTTGTATATAAAGTATGTTGACATCAATTCGTGTCTTCATACATGTACTTTGGATAATGATTATTGGGTCTTTTTATTTATGTAAAATTAGTTCAAATCTGGAGCAAAAATTAAGAGTTAAAATGATTTAACTTAAAATGGGAAATGAATTGGAGCAAATATTATTCCATGCTTATATCAAAATGAGCCCAAATTTATGTATAACTATAATACTCTAACAAAAAAATGGAAGGGGAATTTGGAGGGCTGGGATGGTGTCCAAGAGGAACAGGGAGAGCAGGTTAAAAGGAAATCAGACCCAGAGAAAGTGTTTTTTTCTTCTTTGTTACAACCTCCTGCCCTTGGAGGAACTATTAAATGAAGCATTCCTATTCTTTCATACATTAGTAAATAAAAAGATACATAGAGATAATCTAGTTGGCCACTGTTCAAGACAATTGCAAGCACCAATTTGATTTCAGTGAATACACAAAACTGGCTTTCTCCTAATGTAAATCAGACATGCAATCTTCAATCTCTGTTCTTATCACCCTTCTATTTTTCTTTTCTTTCTCTTTCTTCATCTATCTATCCTCCTGAACATTTAGCAAACACATTTTAGTATTTATTGGGGTGGGGGCCAGTTAAAGGATAGGTATGTTGTCTACATATTTGAAGTTCAAATTCTAGTGAAGATCAAAAGAAAGAAAACATGCTTTCTTGGAAGCATTTGGAAAATTAGCCTCATGTAATCTTAAAGATAAATATCCTTTGATCAGAAACTGCACTTAATAAATAATAAGATAAGATTATTTAGCAAAGCATTTCTATAGCAGTTGAAAACAGAAAAAATTAAATATTGAATAACAGAGAACTGGTTATGATACAAAGCTATTTAACCATATAAAATTGTAATATGTAACTACAGGGAGATATTTCCAAAACAATTTAAGTGGAAAAAACAATGTTATTTATATGGTATTATTCCAAAAGCACATATTATAATATATATATATATATATATATATATATATATATGTGAAAATTATCTACAAAATGCTTTGGTGTTAACATCTGTTAGTGTATTGTGGGGAGATATGTTAAAATCTTCCATCCATTTTAGATTTTACACTTCCCTAAATTACTTTTTTTGTTTTTTAGTTGTTGATAGACCTTTATTTTATTTATTTGCTGTGCTGCAAATTGAACCCAGGGCCTCACACATACCAGGCAAGTGCTCTACCACTGAGCCGCAGTCCCAGACCCCTAAATTACTCTTGAAACAGTTTTAAAACCAATTCTGTGCCAAATTACTTTATTCTTTGGCATTATTAATCTGGTTATTCCTAATCATTATTTTTTTCATTAATGGAATATCCAACAGATATTAGCAGGATCTTTAGGTGTCCTGAGGTCTCTGTGGGGACTCAGAATCTGTAAAAGTACTATGAATGCAGGGAAGCACAAGATATGGAGACAAGACAGAGTTGGGCTCCATTGCCTAATAAATGATTGTTTTTCTTCTAGGAAATAGGTTACGGGACAGTAAAACTGCCTTCTTATAAGAACTCTTGAGAAGATTTATCTAGACAATTACATGAAATCCATATGGAAATATAAAATGTCATATTGATGCTTTCAATATTGCTCTTTGGTCATTAAAGAAGAACAAATGAACAAAATGAGACAATAAAAAATTGCTGATATTCACCTGATCTCTAGGCTTGAGAGGCCTATCTAAGCATTAGGCAAAATCAGAAATTCATGATTAAAAATATCTGCAACAGATGTCATAGAAAAAGGGTTAAATCTTTAATAAAAAAGGACTTAGAAACCAATAAAATGTGAAACTGCAGTAGAGAAATAGGCAGAATTTTTGCAAAGCAGTTTGTAAAAGAATAAATATAAACAAAAAAGTGACAAATAAGAAATTATTTCAAAGTCAGTAGTAATCCAAATTAAGATTTACCTACTAGATTGTTAATGTCTTAAATGACAACAGTGTTGTTATGATTTGGAAAATCTAGCATTCTAAAAGTAGCTGTTATTTATTTATATTCCCTGAGATTTATACAAAGAATATTATTATTTTGGAAATCAGAAAATAAATGGCTTCTTAAAAATATAAATATGATTTAATTATAATACAGTTATGCACATGAGTATAGACCAGTTATGTACATTTTACATTAAAAATTCATGAATATTTTTGTATATTTTCTTTCATAAAGGCAACAATTGTACATTTATGAACTTGAAAACACTCTTAAAGAACTATCATGGAAAAATCTATATGTAAAATTAAATAAACTTTTCATAAAGCAAATTATAATAATCATAGCTTCATCTATTCACTATAGCATTATAAAATATATATATGTGTATTCTTAGTAGTAGAAATAAATATCTTGTGTGATTGCATTTTCATATATGAAATTTTGTAATAGTAAAGTTCACTTGTAATAGTAAAGTTCACCTAGCCTCCTTTTTTATTACAGATGCCTGTCCAAGTGATTAAAATATAAATCAATCTTTCAAGTGTTGATTTGAAAATTCATTGAGCCAGGTGCACTGCAATTTGTCTTTCCCATCTGAAATTATTTAGAAAATATTATCCCCAGAATTATCAATCATGCCATTAGATACTTTCCGATTATCTGTCAATTATATTCTGCATATTAGTCCTTACATACAATTGGCTATTTCACAAGGTCAATTCCCTTATGAAAGATTTTTTTCACATTTAAACAGAAAGAAACCCTACATATCCTACACAGCATTTTTGTTTATTCGTTCCTTTTACTTATACAGCCTTTTCAGGAGAAATTGTTTTGAGAGAGAGAGCTAGTACCCAGGTTGGTTTCCTAATTTCTTTCCCATAGTGACAGTTATCATTTTCTAAAGATATCAATCTGGTGTCTACAATGGCTATCTTGTTTCTCCAAACAGCAAACTGAACAGTGGCAGGTGAGCTTTCCATTCTGCTTCCTGCCAACATGCCTCTGTCCTCACCAAAGGCACAGCACTCTCGGTCTGTCAGTCCTTGATCTCCTGGCTGAAACCGCCTACCAGGATGCCAATTAGTGCCAATATGGCTGTGGTTGAACATGCACACAGACACTCACAATGAAGAATAGGAATAAAAAAATACCAATGATTTGTTTTTAGGGATAAAGTCGAAAACTGTGGCACCGAAGCAAATTTTCTATTCAAAATCAGTCTTTTAATCTGTTTAAAACATCTCTCATTGATTTCTCATCACAACAACACAACATATCCAAAAATAACAAAAACACCATAATTGATTGTATTTTCAGCATTGCAAACAACATTGTATTCATCATTGCTAGTATTGAGTGGTGCCATGCTTTACGGTAGATAGTCTCATATACCTCATTTACACAAATGTATAACTATATAGAGAGTACAAGGACATAGGAAAACACATGAAAAATGTTTAATTGAATTATCTCATTTTATACTTATAATTTATTCTGTGAATAAGTATTACATTCATTTTTATAGATGAGGGATATGAGGCACAGAAGGATTAATTAATCTGTCCAATATCACAAGTTTTTTACATGGCTGAATTCAGAATTAAAATACTCTTTATTTTTTTATTTTATTGTGGTTTGTTTGTTTGCTTCCTCCTCCTTTGTTCTCCACAACACCAATATATTTTGAGCTCAATAAAAGTTAAATATCATCAAATTTATATGGACAAACAATGCTCAATGGTATTATTCATCATGAAAGTGGTATTACTCTATATAGCCTAGGAAAGTTATAATAAAGAAGACAACAAAAAGTTTGAGAGAGTATATAGAGAAACTGGAACATTTATATATTGCTAGTAGGAATGAAAATTGATGCAGCTGCTTGGGAAATGACTTGTCATTTCTTCAAATTGTCAAACATACAGTTATCATATAACTCAGTAATCCTGCTTCTAAAGATATAGAATTATGCCCAAAACATATAAAAATTAATACCCCCACAAAATCTTCCAGATGATTGATTTTAGCACTATTACTTATTATAACCCAAAGTGGAAACAATACAAATATTCTAAACCTGATGATAAAATAAACAAGATAAAGCATATTCATATAGTAGATTATTATTCAACCATAAAATGAATGAAATACTGACATATGCTACAATATGGATAAACTTAAAAAGCATGCTAAGTGAAAGATGCCAAAAACAAGAGGTAAAATCAAATAATTACATTTATCTAAAATTTTCAGAATAGACAAATGTATATAGAAAACCCACTTAAAAATGAAGAAAGACCAATTTGAAAAGATAGATTTATGAAAGAGAATATACAATGGACAATAAGCACATTAGAGGATGCACATATGGGGCTTGGGTTGTGGCTCAGTGGTAGAGTGCTTGCCTCACATATGTTAGGTACTGGGTTCAATCCTCAGCACCACATAAAAACAAACAAACAAAGTAAAGATATTGTACTCATGCAAAACTAAAAAAATTCTTTTTAAAAAAGAATATGCACATATGTTCTACCAAAGCTGAACCAAGAGGATGTAGAAAACCTAATACAACTATAGCAAGTAAAGAAACTGAAGCAGAAATAAAAATCCTTCTAAAGAAAGGACCTCAATGAGATTGATACACAACTGAATTTTACTAAATCTTTAAAGAAAAATTAGACCAATGTTCCTCAAATTATTCTATGAAATAAAAAGGGAGGGAATGCTTCCAAATTTATTCTACAAAGCCAGTATCATTCTCATACCATAATCAAGTAAGGACATATCAAGAAAAGAGAATTATGGACCAATACTGCCACAGTCTGGCTGGGCACAAAATCACAAGCCACCACACACCTTGTAGATTCAAACAGCAACTCTTTATTCTCGAACTGTCACCGGCACTTTACACACACGTTCTGGGCAAATCCACATTCTGGCAAAATCCACGTACTCCACCAGGCTCTGAATCCCAAATACTCTCTGAATCCCTCGAGAACTCAACGGGAACTCAAGGAGCAGGCGGGCGCTTGAGGCAGCAGGATACGCCCTATTCCCAGCAGGGTACACCTTAAACCTGGATCCGTCCTGGTCCTTGAGCAAGGTCACCTTACTCAAGCATACATGCAATGTCACTGCAAATGACCTGGGTCCAAAGGCAAGCCCATTTCCACAATGGAGAGTCCTTCCTCTAAGCAACATGGAGTAGGCTGACAAAGAAATTGCCATGTGTCATTCCTACTTGGCAATGGCTCTCAGCACAATACCTCTGATGAACATGGATGCAAAAAATCTTATAATTATTTGCAAATTGCATTGAGCAGCATATTTAAAAGACCATGTACAAGGATCAAGTTGGTTTGACCCCAGAGATGCAAGGATGTTTCAACATATGCAAATCAATAAACATAAAACACACCACATAAATAAAACCAAGGACAAAAATCATGTTATCATTATCATCTCAGTAGATTCCAAAAAAAATAAATAGCTTCCAACAAAGCTTAATACCCATTTATGATAAAAACCCTTGATAAAATAGGAATAGAAAGAACTTATCTCAACATATTAAAGGTTATATATGACAAATACAAAGCCATCATTATACTGAATGAGGAAAAAATTAAAGTATTTCTTCTAAAATCGGGAACAATACAAGGATGTCAACTCTTACCACTTCCGTCAATATAGTGCTTGAAATTTTAGCCAGAGCAATTAGGCAGAAGAAATAAACAAAAGGGATAAAAATAAAGAAGGAAGAAGCCAACTGTATTTGAAGAAAATATGATTATATACTTTGAAGATCTTAAAGGACCCATCCGAAGACTTCTAGTTCTGATAAACAAATTTGTTAAAGCACCAGTATACAAAATCAACATACAAAAATCAATATTTATACACCAACAATGAACCTACTGAGAAATAAGTCAGAAAATTAAATCCATTCACAGTGGCTTCAAAAATGCTTAGGAATGAACCTAACAAAGGAAGTAAAAGGCCTTTACAAAGAAAACTACAAACACTGAAAGAAACAAATTGAAGACAATAGAAGGTAGAAAGATCTCCCATGTTTGTATATCCATAATCTTATCACCCAAAGTAATCTACAGATTTAATGCAATCCCCATTAAATGCCAATGACATTCTCCACAAAATTAGAAAAAAATCCTATAATTAATATAGAAGAACAAAAGATCCAGAATATCCAAAGCAATTGAGCAAAAAGAACATTACCCAACTTATTATACTACAGAACCATAGAAAAAAATATAGCATGGTTTTGGCATAAAAACACACGTGTAGAACAATGGAATAGAATAGAATAGAAAACACAGAGATAAACCCAAACAGTTACCTTCTTTGAATTCTTTACAGTGGTCCCAAAAACATATGTTACAGAAAAGATAGCCTTCTTGAACAATTAGTACTAGAAAAAGTAGATATTCATATATAATAATTACTCTATGAAAAATGTTCAATGTCCAATTCAACATATGGTTCTTACCCATCATGGGAAAAACTGACCTCTAGGCATCAGCCTCCTGTCTTAGGTTGATACCACTGCAATTGGATCATACCCGTCATTAGAAAAAAGCAACTCCAAAGTACATTCAGATTCTGTTTACCTCCAATGAGAATGAAAATAATCAATAACACAAGTAACTATACATGATAAAGAAGATGCAGGAGAAAGAGACTCTTATACACTGTTGGTAGAAATGTAAATTTATCTAGCCACTATGGAAATGAATATGGAGGTTCCTTAAAAAATAAAAAATATAAGTACCATATGATCCAGCTATACCATCTTTTCATAATTATCCAAAAGAATTAAAGTCAACATACTTTAGAGATGCATACATACACATGTTTATCAGAATGCAATCCAAGTTATGCAAACAGTCTAGGTTTTCATTAACATATTAGTAGATAAACAAAATATGGTATATAATTGAGTTTTATCTAGCAATAAAGAAGAATGAATTTGTAGGGAAATAGATAGAATTTGAAACATAATGTTAAGTAAAATAAGCCATACTCAGAAAGACAAGTATTCTCTGTGATTTCTCTCATACTTAGGAGCTAGAGGGGAAAAAAAGGTTGCCATGAAAGCAGAAAGGAGACTCTCATTGTAATGAAAAAGAATCAGGCAGAGGTAGGAGGAAGGAAAAGGTATATTGTAGAGTGAAATTGAACAAATTTCATTATATAAATATATAAATATACTACCACGAAATCCACTATTCTGTATGACTAATAGGCACCCATAAATATTTTTAAAATGTTCAATAGCATTAGTCAGTAGGAATATGTAAGTGAAACTACAATGACAATAACAAATGTTTGAGATCTGTATGCTTACCCTTATTTTATCTTTACACATATATACATGAATAGAAATATCACATTGTACAATTGTTGCAAATCAATAGATAATTCACAAATCAACCATAATAAGATACCTGTTGCCGTATACTAGCTTGAGAAGTGTTGGTAAGAATGTGGAGAAACTGGAAGCTGGGGTTGTGACTCAGTGGTAGAGTGCTTACCTAGCATGTGTGAGGCCCTGGGTTCAATCCTCAGCACCACATAAAAATAAATAAATAGAATAAAGATATTGTGTCCAACTAAAAAAAATAAATATTTAAAAAAATAAGAATGTGGAGAAACTGGATCCCATATATACTACTAGTGGGCATGTAAAATGGCATAGGCACTTCTGAAAACAGTTTGGCAGTTTCTCAAAGGGTTAGGTATGAGGTTACCATAATATCTAGCAAAACAACCCATACAAAATTCTTCATAGCAGCACTGTTTGTAATAGCCAAAAAAGGTGCCAATGACACAAATAGTCATCGTATCATGAGAAAACAAATTATGATGAATCAACGCAATAGAGTATTTTCACTCAAAGGAATGAAATACTGAGACATGCTTCAATATAGATGAGTCTTGCAAAAAACATTATGCTGAGCAAAAGAAAACAGATACATAAGGACACATATTGCATGATTCCATCTATATGAAATTTCCAGAATAGGGAAATTTACAGTCAGAAAGTATATTAGTGGTTTCAGGGATGTGGGTGGGGGAAAGGAAATGAGAAATGATTGCTAACGGGTACAATTTATCTTCTTGGAGTGATCAAATATTCTGAGATTAGCAGAGATGATTACACAACTCTGAATGTACCAAAACCCACACAGTTATATACTTTAAAATGATAAATATTATTGGATATAAAATTGTATCTTAGTTTTAAAAAATGAATGGATTGCAAGGAATGATTTTGTGCCTTACATTAACTGTTTAAAAACAAATTGTTGTGCTTTCTAAGGAGTTTATGTCCTCAATCTATGAGCATAGATATGTGTATGTTAAAATGGAGACAAAAATCAAATTAGAGTTTAATGAAAAACATTTTACCTTTGAAATATGATAATTAAAATGAATCTGAAGCTTCTGATTTTTAATCACAACTGTCTTCCTAAAAAGTAACATTTGGGGGCTGGGGTTGTAGTTCAGTGGTAAACTGCTTGCCTAGCACATGTAAAGCACTGGGTTCCATCCTCAGCCCCACATAAAAATAAAATAAATAAAATAAAGATATCTTGCCCATCTACAACTAAAAAGAATATTTAAAATATAATATTGGGGACTTTTAAAAAATTCTACAACTCCTTACAAAAAGAAATGTTTCCACTATGAATAGTGTGATGGAACAGAATCCTAGGGAAGAGTTACTATAAAGACTAACAAAAGAGATCCAACATGGCGGCCGGCGAGGAAGCAGCACTTTCAGTATCTCCACATTAACGGGATCAGAAAGACCCATTAAAACAGCTACATTCTACCTACTGAGGAACTTCTAGCAAAATTCCGCTGAAAGGAGACCTGCCGGGAATTAGTAAGTTTATTAGAGGT
>NW_026000283.1:12554940-12579856 GCF_001458135.2 Marmota marmota marmota | reverse complement strand
ACAACAACAAGTGCTGGCGAGGATGTGGGGAAAAGGGTACACTTGTACATTGCTGGTGGGATTGCAAATTGGCGCGGCCAATTTGGAAAGCAGTATGGAGATTCCTAGGAAAGCTGGCAATGGAACCACCATTTGACCCAGCTATCGCCCTTCTCGGTCTATTCCCTGAGGACCTTAAAAGAGCATACTATAGGGATACTGCCACATCAATGATCATAGCAGCACAATTCACAATAGCTATTTTTTGGAATCAACCCAGATGCCCTTCAATAGATGAATGGGTTAAAAAACTGTGGCATTTATACACAATGGAGTATTATGCAGCACTAAAAAACGACAAATCATGGATTTTGCAGGGAAATGGATGGCATTAGAGCAGATTATGCTAAGTGAAGCTAGCCAATCCTTAAAAAACAAATGCCAAATGTCTTCTTTGATATAAAGAGAGCAACTAAGATCAGAACAGGGAAGAAGAGCATGAGGAAAAGATTAACATTAAACAGAGTCGAGTGGGGGGAGAGAAAGGGAGAGAGAAGGGAAACTGTATGGAAATGGAAGGAGACCCTCATTGTTACACAAAATTACATATAAGAGTTTGTGAGGGGAAAGGGGAAAAAAAAACAAGGGAGAGAATTAAACAACAGCAGATGGGGTAGAGAGGGAAGATGAGAGGGAAGGGGCGGGGGGATAGTAGGGGATAGGAAAGGTAGCAGAATACAACAGTCATTAATATGGTATTATGTAAAAATGTGGATGTGTAACCGATGTGATTCTGCAACTTGTATTTGGGGTAAAAAATGGGAGTTCATAACCCACTTGAATCAAATGTATGGAAGATGATATGTCATGAGCTTTGTAATTTTTTGAACAACCAATTACAAAAAAAAGACTAACAAAAGGCAAATGATAATAGATACCACAACATGTTGATTTGTCATGGATGGTTATTTTCCAAATTTACTCCTCAGATATGTATGGTACCACTTTTTTTCCTCGAAGATATAGGATGCATAATAAGAGCTTGAGTAATTTTGCAGCATTCTACTAAATTTGATTTTATTAAATATATTTGATCAATAAATTAAACTCTAGACACTTTTAAACATCTTCTAGTACTTTGTTTAAACAGAGTTCACTTAGGGAAACAATGACTGGGCAATTAATAAGTTTGAAAAATACATGATTCTCTGTTAAAATATGGAAATACCCTTAGATCCTTTAAAATTATTTATGTTTTACCATAAGGATGGCTGTAATAAACCCAGACAGGATACATGCATCTGCAACTGAGAGAATATGAAGCAGGAGGCTCACGTTAGGTAAAGATCAGGGAAACTTCAGGGGAGGAGAAAATATGATACACTTCGTCAAACTTTTTTATTCATTCTCCTAAGAAATTTCAATAGAAAGCAAATCTTTAATTAGAAACCCTATGAAGAATATGGTTGAGTAGAAAAATAGTCATTTTCAAATCAGGAATAATATCCCAGAAATCAATTGTGGGTATATGAAGAGACTAACAAGCTAGATTTGGACATATCATTTTAAAGAAAATAATGACTTAAAGATATGATATGTTTTTCTCTCAGAAAGAAAAGTTCTTAAACTAACACCCAGATATCTCTCTCTCTCTCTCTCTCTCTCTCTCTNCATTCTATGGGCTCTCTCTTCGTGTTCTCGATTCTTTCCTTTGCTATCAAGAAGATTTTCAGTTTGATTCCATTCCATTTGTTAATTCTTGATTTTACTTCTTGTGCTTTAGAAGTCTTGTTAAGGAAGTCAGTTCCTAAGCAATCTTGATGGAGATTTGGGCCCATTTTTTTTCTATTAGGCACAGGGTCTCTTTTCTAGTGCCTAAGTGCTTGATGCACTTTGAGTTGAATTTTGTGAAGGGTGAGATACAAGGGTTGAATTTCATTTTGTTACATATGGATTTCCAGTTTTCCCAGCACCATTTGTTGAAGAGGCTATTGTATCTCAAATGTATGGTTTTGGAACCTTTTTCTAAGCATGAGACAATTGTATAATGATCGGACAATAATTGGACATTACTATCCTGTATCCATATATGATTACACGACCAATGTAATTCCATATCATGTACAACTGGAAGAATGGGAAGTTATATTCCTTTAAGTATAATATGTCAAAATACATTCTACTGTCATGTATAGCTAATAAGAACAAATTAAAATAGAAGAAAATAAAGTATAAGGGCACACCTTTTGCTTTAACAAAACATTTAATAGAATAACAACAAAATAACACCTATATGCATGGCAGTATTTTATTGCAGTTCCAACAAAAAATGCATTCCCTTGTTTTTAGTTTATAATAACGGTTATCTTATCTGTTACCAATCATTATTTTAATAAATTTCATATCTGTTTTCAGTCATTCTTTTGAATTTAAATGTATTCCCTTCTTCTGAAAATCTTCAAATTATTTATCCTCTTATTGATGACTCTCATATTTAAGGGTTCAGTTAAGTACACTGTTCTTGTTAAAGAAAGCTTAGGCCTCGGAAAGGTGGGGGAAAACACATTACAATGATGAAGAGGTTTTCATTTCTAGTGTTTCATTAATCATACCAGGTAAACAGCTGCCGGTACATAAATCTAAATCTAACCATATAAATTACATATAACAGTCTCTTTTGTAATTTATAAATACTTCAGTATTTATTTCTTTAGGAAAAGATCTGCATCATTATTATACCAAATAATTTAATAATGATTTAAACACAATTGTAATTAAGAACAATTAAAATTTCATCTTTAAATAATTTTGAATTTTTCCTTCTATTTATAGTATTTCTTCTTCATCTTTTTCTTTGATCTCTAACCATTCTGTATGATATTGAGATATAAAAAGGCATTGTAGCTTAAATTTCAAGAAATCTCTATATTATAAGTAGCCTTCAGAGTTATGCTTTTGTGATGATATGGGAGGTGGTAAACATTATCATAATTCATTAAACTATACATTAATTTAGCTTCCTGTGTCTGCCTTTTATTTTACAATAAGGTAACAATAATCTTTTAAAATTGATTGTACCAGTTGAAAAAAGCCTAATTGTCCATTGCCTGCCATTGTTTTCCTTTGGTAGCAAGGAATATGTAATAGTGAGTTTATGGGAAACAAGTAATTTTTGTAAAAGTAAACCACCAAGATAGGAATTGGCCTGGTTCACTTTACTTTCTAAGAGATGCCATCTACTACCAGATCTGCCCCAGATGGTCAACAGAAAAGCATCAACCAAATAGGCTAGATTACTCGCTGAATTAATGGAGTTTTTCCATAAAAGCATTTGCATAGGTACTAAAATCAAGACATTAAAAAGCTATAACTGAATCTACATTATAGGATAAACTATGTGCTGAATTTTAAATAGTTTCGATAAGCATAAATGCATGTGTTGTATCATAAATGCACACATTAAATTGGAGCATTGATGTGGTTTTACAAAGTATATGTTGCTTACAAAGCTCAGGGAGTTAACACAAGTAAATGGGCAAATTATAAGAAAATAGAGGTAGAAACTGGTGAAGAATATATGCATACTCTAAAATAGGGCAGCTATACATTAAACACAAATTATTTCCACATAAGAATGCAAGTATGTACATGACAAATCATCTGAGTGTTCATAATAATCCAGAAATTTCAATTTATATTAAAATTTCCCAATTTCTAAATCACTGAACATCTAAAAATAAAAATAAACCCATTATTGGTCACTTTGCAAACTTTGTTAAAAGCCAGCAGGTATTCTTCCATAGATAGAATATTTGTGGAACTACATGGTTTGACTCTGAAGTGAAAAGGATAGTGTCTATTCTCATTCTCATCTGTATTGTTTTCCTCCCTTGACCTTGTTTGGTATTTCTGTGTTCATATTCTGTGCTATTTGAGATTTTGTATATGGCTTAATATTAATAGCTAATATTAATATTTGAATCTCTTGCTCAATGTTCAGGCTTAAAAATTCAAACCCTTTCTATATCTATAAATAAATACACCGATGTGTCTATTCCTTTGCTCTTTCCCCTCCTATTTACTACAGTTCAATATGATCAGTATTGGAATGTTAGAACTTCTGGCATCTTAGAAAAGCATTAGTTTCTACTCAGGAAAGTAGTCTCAGGAAAGTAGCTTTGGAAGTACACCGAGATGGAATTTTATAAATTCCCTTAACTTGAAGAGAGAAAAGAATGTCTTGTGTAGAGGAATCTGCTCCCAGAAACTGTTACTTCTGGTTATTTCATGTTTTACACTACCAACAATTGAATTAAGAGGTGTTAGGTACCATATTTTTATGTGTAATCACACCACTATATAATCCTATCAGAGTGCTTACTATCCATCTTCTTTACTAGAGTATGAACACTGAAGGCAGGGACTATATCTTGTTCATTTCATTATACATACTTTCAAGCACAGTGTCTGGCACATAGCAGATGGTCAATAAATATTTGTCAAATGAATGAATGAATGAATATATCCATTCTGTATAGATATTTTCTATGCCTCCCTCCACTGAGCTAAATCAAAACTAGCTGTTATCAATGAAAATGAAGCATGAAAACCATGACAGGCAGGGTCCATGTATATAATCCACAGATCATCAACCAAAAGGTGTGGCAGACATTCTAGTATGGAAGAATACATCAATGCGATGCAAATATTCTATATTAGAATATATTCTTAAGAGCTCCAGTAGGCAGAATGACAATTCTCAAAGATATACACATCTTAACCAATAAAAGCATTGAATATAAATTGTTCCCTTGCAGGACAAAAGGGACTTTGGGGATGTGGTTAACATGTTAGAACTTCAGATGGTAAGATTATACTAGATTATACAGGTGAAACCAATCTTATCATATGAGTCTTTAAAAGCAGGTAATATTTACCAGCTGTGTTTGTATAGAGAGGTAACAATGTTTCAGAAAGGATCAGAAAGATGTAATTTTGCTGGCTTTCAAGATGGAAAAAGGGGAGCATGAGATGAGGAGTATAGATAGCCTCTAAATTTTTCTACAGCCTCTGGAGGGAACACAGTCATAGTGACACCTTAATTTTAGCCCAGTGAAACCCATGATGAATTTCAAGTCTAAGTAACTATAGGATACTAAGCATATGTTTTTGAAGCCAGTAAGTTTGTGGAAGATTTTATAACTTCAACAGGAATGTAATGCAAGAACAAAGTCAGTTTAAGTCATATTAAAAAGTTGCTGGCCATACTCTATTTGTAGATTTAATTTTCTTTATTGAACACTTGTTAACTATAAGACAAAAACTATCATAAAGCCCTCAGAGGCCAAACTATAACATGCCTTAATGGCAGCAATGTTCAATACAATTCTTTATAAGCATTCCTTTTGTCTTTAACAACATTTATTCAGAGTTTGGTGATTAACATGAAAAATTTATCTGACTGCCATGCATCATTATTCAGCTGGCTGGGAGTGCAAGTCCTTCAGATGATACTACTTAAACTGACATTTACAAACTCCTTTGTAAGGCCCTCTAGAATAGGAACTATAACAAGAATTGCTAAAGCATGAGTCTATTTTTTAAAGGTATTTTATATCACACAACTGTGGGGACCAAAAAGCATTATTGGTCAGGTATTCTTACTCATTTACAGAAGAATCTCTCTTGAGCTTGAAAGTAATATGGACTCTGCCCTCTTTTCCTAAGGGAACTTCAAGTGTTTACTTATTTCTCCCCTCCAGATCATCACTGCTATGTTTTGAATATATGACACAGTATAAGTCCTTCACTAGATGTGGCTACCCAATCTTGAACTTCTAGCCTCCTGAACTTTGAGCTAAATAAACATTTCTTTTATAAATCATCCAGTCTCAGATTTTTCTGTTATAGCAGCAGAGAAATAGACTAAGATAAGATGATCACCAACAATATCTCAAAGGACAGCTTATATATGAAAGCACTTTGAAAGTAAAATTAGTATATAAATGTAAAGTACGATGAATACTACCAACTTACTTCAATTTTGTCACTTTCCTCTTCAAGGCTCTATCCAAACCTAGTATCCTCATTAATAATGACAATAACAACTCATATTTTCAGTTATTTTGACTTTCAGTATTCCTTTACCTATATCATCTCATTTTTTTCACACACAAACAACAACAACAGAAAACAAATCCTTTGACATAGGAAGCTCAGGGCTCAGGTTTTACTAATTTCATGAACAGAAGAGGGAATTGAGGTCAAAACTATGTAACTGAAACTTTGTGAATTTACAAAAAAGCCATTGAATTACACAAGTTAAATTGGTGAATTATATGTTATATGAATCATATAAAGCTATTTTAGAAAAAGTCATTTTTACCTGCAAATTAAAAAAATATATAAGAGCCTGGCCTAAGTTTTCATAAAAAGTCATTTTCATAGCTGGTTCTGAAAATTACCGATGGAGATCTGAAAATAATAGATCTGAAAAAAACTGATGGAGACTCAGGAAGTGCAAAAAACATAGAAGCATTAACAGTGTTTACTAAACCACTAAATGTCAGATCATGAGACATGATCACTTTAAGTTCTCCTCACCTCATCCGCCTACAGAAGCTTTTAAGTTTCATCATGACTTGATCAACTCCTCAGGTACAATGTTCAGCCTGAACCTAGAGGTGAAGGCTGTCAACAGATGCATCTCTGTAAAACAAGTCAGACAGAAGCAGTGACAGTGAAGCAGAATTGCCAATGTGCTTTCCCAAAGGATTGTGTTCAATGCCATTTGTTCAGTTTGTCTCAAATATAATGTTCAAGATTATATCTGATATAATGGTGGATATTTAAAGCTTATTTACTTTTTTATATGAATTAGATCTTTGTGTAACATAAAGAAGCTTTATCTGCTAAGTATTCCATATAATAATTTGCATGTCGACTTTTAACAAAGAAAAAGCTGCATTCTCATCCAAAGTTACAAGACAACAAAACTGAGAGCTTGGGGTAACCATTGTTCTTAATTTTTTTTCCATTAGTAAAATAATATGGATTTTGTTATGAAACAAATATCATTGAGAATTTTCTAGGCAGAATTGTATATCACTCCCCATCCCCATAAATGATGTATGCTGATTTTACTTCCACATAATTCCCAGTGTGTACCTGATCTATGAACTGACATTTCTTTGTGAATATTTAAGCTAATGTCTGTTCTGGTCTCCTGTGCAGAATCAAACAAAACTTTTCCCATTCAATTTTAGTTGAGTGTTATGTATTTGCTTATGAATGTTGTCTGGAAAAAATGGGTCATCTATTTTAAAGAGATTATTTGGTATCTGTATAAATGAGGGTCCCTAAAAGGCTTTTGGGGGATTTTATTCTCAAAGAACACATTTCAAAGAAGCTTTACATTTACCCAGACTATAGAAAGCTATCCCAGCTGGAAAATGAAAATACCATCTCACTAATTACATCCTTTCATTACTGGAATAAAGTTCTGTTTGATGTACCAGTGCTGTTTCAGTAAATGATAAGTTCAAATGTCTTTTTCTGAAGATGAAGGACATTTAGTACACTTCATTGTCTTTAGAGTTATATCATCCCCCAAATGCATGATGACCTGCTTATTATGGGAAACCTTTTACAAGTGTCATTTTCTTGTTTCAGAATTAAAATTTGACTAGGTTCATCTTATATTTCACAACTTGGGTAATAGACCTGTAAGAATGCATAAGAACTTTTCAGTTTCCCTAATTTGTTAGTCATCTTTAACTTGCTGTATGTGGAATACCTGACAAGAACAACTTAGAAGAAGAAAAGTTCGTTTTGGGTCATGGTTTCAGAAGTTCAGTCTATGGTCAGATGAATCCATTGCTCTTGAGATGAGACAGAACATCATGGTGGAAAGGCATGGCAGAGGAACACTGCTCAGCATATGGCAGCCAAGAAGCAGAGAATGAAAAATAGAGTCAGGGACAAGATAGAGCCCAAGGGCATATTCCCAGTGATGTACTTCCTCTAACCACTACCTATCTGCATATAGTTACCACTCAGATATTCATCAAAACACTAAATCCCTCAAATTGATTAATCCATTGATGAGGTTACAGCTCTCAGAGCTCTCATAATCTAATCATTTCACCTATGAATATTTTTGCATTGTCTAACACATGATCTTTTGGGGGAACATTAAAGAACCAAACAATAATACCAAATAAAAAGACTTTCAGATTTAATTCTAATTTTGATTGATTTTACATACACATCCACGTGAGCTCCTGTCATATCCCAGTACATTTGGGCAATTTTTAAACCAGTTATCTTTCTCCCACATCTTTAATATTTATTCGCCTGATTCAAGTTTTACCTCCATTATCCTTGTTTGACAACTGAAATTCCTACCTGAATATTAACTATATTATATTAAAGATTTATTTTAATATGTTCCTGAATTTAGTGAGTTACGAGAATGTAGCCAAAACAGAAAGAGGAAATAGAAAATTTCACAAAGCAGAAAGGATGGAAGGGGCCTTAGAAATCATCTGGTCTGTTTCATGTATTTGGAAATCTTACATCTATGGAAACAATTCATGAAAAAATGAATAACTTATTAAAATTCATGATTAATAATTATGAGAAATGTTGGCCATAAAACTCAGGTTCCCTAGTGTATTTCTGTTTGTTCCTCTACTAACTTAACCTGCTTCGTATATTTACATAAGTTTGTGCATCTCACCACCTTATGGCTCCCAAAACATTTCTCGTCATTTGCCCAACTTATTTTTTTTTTGCTCTTTTTATTTTCCTCTTTTACATTTGCATAATATTCTGTGCATATTTTCATTATAGTACTCAATTCTGCACAACATATTTGACTATGAATTTCATGAGAGAAGGAACTCAGTCTTGCTATCTCTGAAACTTCATGTAAAAAACTACACCTGGCACAAAAGAAGTATATATGAAATGTTTGTGGAATCAAGTTGGATTTTAAATTTCAGACTGAAAATTCAAATTAAAACTCCATTCAGATGCAATTTTCACCTACTGAATTGAAAAAAAATAATCCTCCAAGTTTAATAATAACACACATATTTTGTTGGTGAGGGCAGGAAAAAACAGACATCTGAATTGCTGCTGCTGGGAATGCAAAGTAATATAATCTTGGTGAAATGTAATTTAGCAAAAATACTCAGGAAAACTATACGTATATTTAGCATTTAACTCAGCAATTTCACTTGGAGAAATTGATTAAAAAGATATACTAGCAAAAGGATATGTATATAATATTACATAGTACATCACTATTCATAATAGAAAAATACTGGAAAATCAACCAATTTTTACAAATAGACAACAGTACACTATAAAGTGAAGTACTGTGAAGGTTTAAATAAGGATGGGAAATACCTGTACAACTTATTATCAGATAATTGTTAGGATATATTGCTCAATAAAAAGTATGAAGGTGAATAAAAATTTATAATAATGTTTTGTACTTTAATAATACAATAGTATAATACTTTATTATAATTCTTTCTTAAAAATTTTTTTAGTACCAGGAATTGTACCCAGGGTCATTTAACCACTGAGCCACATTCCCAGGCCCTTTTTGTATTTTATGAGAGACAAGGACTCATTGAGTTGCTCAGGACCTTGGAAAGTTGTTGAGGTTGGCTTTGAACTTACAATCCTCCTGCCTCAGTCTCCTGAGCCTTGGGGATTACAGGTATATACCACCATGCCCAGCTAATGCTTCTTAACATAGTATTTTTGTGTGTGTGTTTTCTCATACAATTTACTTTTAAATTAATTTTCTTACACAAATGGAGCACAACATTTTATTTCTCTGGTTGTACATGTAGAGCCACAGCATTTGTGCAATCGTACCCATACATAGGGGTAATAATGCCCATCTCATTCTACCATCACCCCCCACACATTCCCCTCCCTTCCTTTCCCTCCCTTCTGCTCAATCTAAAGTTCCTCCATTCTACCCTTGCCCCCTGCCCATTATGGATCAACATGTACTTATTAGAGAAAACACTTGGCCTTTGTTTTGGGGGATTGGCTTACATCACTTAGCATAATATTCTCTAACTCCATATATTTACCCATAAATACCATAATTTCATTCTTCTTTAAGGCTGAATAGTATTCCATTATGTATATATACCACTGTTTCTTTATCTATTCATCTATTGAAGGGCATCTTGGATGTTTCCACAGTTTAGATATTATTAATTGAGCTGCTATAAACATTGATGAGGCTGCATCACTGTAGTATGTTTTTTTTTAAGTCCTTTGGATATAGACCTAGGAGTGGGATAGCTAGATTAAATGGTGGTTTCATCTTAACATAGTATTTTATTATTTGTCTACCATTTATGTGAAATATATTTATTTTAATAAGAGTAAAAATTAAACAATAAATCATAAAACTACAAAATAATGTTTACTAATAGGAGAAGTGAAGGAATTGTGTAAAAGGTAAGATGATAAAAGCTTGTTTTTTGTTTTGCTTCATAGACTATACCCTGGTTCTGAATATACCTTATTTTGTAGCTTTCACCTTTAAATCACATCAATATTTTATATAATTATAAAACAAATTCCTTGAAAAAAGCAATTCCTAAAATTAGAAAGTAACATGAAACAAATAATTTAATAATGTATCTGATGTACATAATAGCCACAAGGAACAATCCTAATGGATTTTAAAATTATAATAATTTGGGGGTACTGAATTATTTAGATTTGACTTAAGGATAAGATGACTTCAAAAAGCATGTTACTAGTTTTTGTTGTTGTTGTTGTTATTGTTGTAGTAGTTATCATTTTTTCAGTATTATTTTAGTATCTGTATTAGTACACAATATCAATTTTGTTATTCTGAGGTTAAACCAATTAATAGTGAGGTCATTATAAAGCATAATTTTTAGTACAATTAAAAGAAAATACATATGTAAAAATGAAGATAAGTAAAATAGGAATAGAAAGTATTATTGGTACAACTTATAATAAGCTTACTCTAAAAGCAAACAAAAGGAACATATATTCTCTATCTTTGTATAGTTTAAAAGACCTAGAAACAATGACAAGTCCAATGGCATTCCTAGTGCCCAAATCATGTTTTTAAAAAACATTTTAGTTGCAGATGGACACAATACCTTTATTTTATTTATTTTTACGTGGTGCTGAGGATTGAACCCAGTACCTCATATGTGCTAGGCAAGCATCCAACACTGAGCTACAACCCAGCTTCCAAATCATGGTTTTAGAATATAACTTCCTACTCAAAGGAACCACGGCTCTTTTGGAAAATGGCTGGTTGTAGTATGGGTGCAGGAAATGTACAAATGAGCCTGGAACATATTTCTACATCACAAAGCAAGGAAACCATCAAAAAGTTCTAGGGCCATGTCATAATGATTATGGATAAAGAAAACATAGTATAAGTATGCAATAGAATTTTATTTAGATGTAAAAATAGAAAATCCTGTCATTTGTGTCAACATGAATGAACCTGGAGGATATTATGCTAAATGAGATAAGCCAAGCACAGAAAGAAAACTACAGCATTTTCTCATTCATATGGAGAATCTAAAAATGTCCAACTCAGAAGAAGAGAGAATGGTGGGGCAAGGGCTAGGGAAAAGGGGAGATGCCAGTCAAATGTATAAACTTCCAGTTATAAGATGAAGAAGTTCTGAGCATCTAGCATATAGCATTACTATATTCATTAATTCCTTGTTGTCTACTTATAAACTTTGTTATGAGAGTAGATATCTGTCTATATTCTTCCCAAAATTGTAACTATGTGTGGTAATAAATGTTGATTAATTTCATTTTAGTAATCACTTCACAATTTATATGTATATCAAATCATCATGTCATACTCTCTAAACTTTTATTTATTAATTATACTTCAATAAAACTGAAAAAAGAAAAAAGAACAAAGATGAAAAAACTGAATGGCTTAAGATGGAATCATTAACAAGGATAGTAGCTACAATAAGTTTAAATACATCAAACTATGTTGAAATTGATGATTTCATAATAACTCTAAAATGAAATATGATTTATTCTTGGGGATGCCAAGAAAGAAATCCATTATCCTAAAAACTGGTGAGAGAGGAACAATAACCATTTATTTTGCTTTTTTATATGACCCACATCTTAAGCAGTAAAACAAGAGAAATTTATCTTTGTATAAGTATCCATGCTACTAAATGAAGAAAATATGGTAGTATGAAAATATCACCATTTGAATTGATCGTTTAGGATATAATCATCAATGGATGAGAGCACCACAAAAAAGGACAGTTAGATACCATATACTGAAAAGGCAAGAACCTTGCACCATCTATGATGTAGTCTTGTCCAAAAAATTAATATCTAATCAAGCAAGTATATCCAACCATTAATTTACAGAAAATACAAGGGACAGAAAGACAGGTTAATGACACCATGAGAATGCAAGCAAAAACCAGACTGCAAGATCTTCCACAGATAAAAATAGTCTCAAAAAATTGCAAAGAAAAATCACACATCAGAGAAGCTAGTGATTAAAACAGATTTAAGAGATATGCTAATCAATTGAAATATATGAATGGACATTATTTGAATTCAAATTTAAACACATTATAAAAGGTAATTTTTGAGTAATGGATATTTAATAACACAAAATAATTTTTCTAATTTATTTTTGGAAATAATATTTAAAAGGCACTTAACTTTTAGAATTTAGCTCAAAATATTTTCAAACAAAATAATAATATATATAAAATTTTCTTTAAAATAATCCCAAATCTGTGGCTGGGGTATAGAAGAACAAGTTCAGTCATGAATTGTGTAACTAACTAGTGGGATAGACATGTGGGTGTTACAGCAGCAGGACATCATAAGTAATAATGATGCTCAAGAAACAGGTAGCATTGTCTTTGTCCTATTCATTCAATAGGAGAAGGATTATAGTATAACAAAAGGAGAGCATCGAGACCTAGTCTCAAACAAAATGGAACGAACAAAGGATAGGCAATGTAGGAATCTCTCAATTTTTTCTGGGAGTTGCAGAAGGGGTTTTGTGTACAAATTAAAGAATAAAGACAGGAGTCATGTGATACAAATTTGACATCTAATAGCAATTGATGTTATTAGGCAATTCATGTTGTCATGGTCAATATTATGAAAAAGCTCATTTGGATAGCGGATATGATTATAAATACCTGGATGACCTATGAAATTGGCATGAAAAGTAGGTGAGTCTAAGCTTATAGGCTAAAGACATTAGTGCCTATAACTAAATAGGGATGGGAAAAGCAGGTACTGACCCACTCTTTTTACTGCCATGCTGCTAGCCCTGACTGTTGTATTTTCCTGTTAATGTGCCACTATTCATCTTTTAAAATTTAGGTCAAATGTCAATTCTTCTAGGAAACATTTCCTGATTTCTTAGATTATTCCCTTTTTAAAACCCCAGAGTGTTGCACCTATAATTATTTTATCACATTTATTTTTTTAACTTTTTATTTTCCCTTGTGTATTTACATTGTACCTATAAAATTATAAATTCCTGAAGACAAGGATCTTATCTCCACATTTTTTATCTTCCTCACCACAGAATAATACTATAAAAGTATGTATTTGGAAGTCTGATTTTCTATCCAATTGAAAAGTTGATTCAAATCTTCAGGTTTAAAATCACGCTGACTAGCTGTTCCTGTTTCACACTCTCCCACTTTCCAACAATAATGCATATGAAGACAGGAAAAAAGACAAAAAAAATAATAATGCTAAAAAGTAAGACTGACAAGCAAGTAATTGCCAAAACCTGGAACCATTTTTTTTCTCTAATTATAGGACATACAGAATGAAATTGGCAATTATAATTGGAAGCTGGCACATGCTTTGTAAGTTAAAATGAAGTACACCTGTTGTCCTGAAAGAAATGGAGAGAGGTGTCATATCTCCCACACTGCCTGGCTACAGAATATATACCATTCAGAAACACAGCACAACCAATATATTGCAGGTCTTTTTTAGGTGACCAGAACACTATTATATCCTTCTAGCAATGCTTACCTTTCTAATTCATTCAGGGCCTATAATTCAAGAAAACAGTGTGACAGAAAGCATGGCATAAGATAGGAATTGGCAGAGATATACTGTATGCTGCAAGTAATAGATCCAAGGTCACAAGATCTATTTAAATTAGAAAAGAGGTTACATGCCTGAGATAGCCTCACATGCACACATATCTTGGAAAATTGAGCACATGCTCTATTATAGCCCCTATTAAACCAGACACCCTGTATACAGTGTAAACTTCACAACCAAATGTGACCACTGGGAAGAGTCCCAGTAAATAAAATGCTATCAAAGGAGGAAGACACAGGACCATAATTGACAATAGCAGATGCTGAAGCTTAAGGTTTCAGAAAAATGAACACAGAACACTAAAACATAAATTGAGATCCCACATTGATCTAATAGTTTGTTTAGACAAGTGTTTGTCATCTGGAAAGCAGAGACACTCTTTACCCTGAGAGGATATTACCCAATGTGTGAAGACATCTTTGGTTGTTACAACTAAAGGATAAGGGAGGTGTGAATTGAATCAAGTGGGTATAGTCCAGGGATGCTGCTAAACATCCTCCAATGTCCAGAAATATTGCTTATCAAAAGGAATTATCTGGCCCAAAAAGTTAACAGCATCAAAGATTTTTTTTAAAAAAAAACCTGAATTAGATAAAAGATTGCCTACTACCATTCTATCCATATACAAATTGGAAAAGACCTGGGAATAGTGGGTACCTAATAGTGCTTACAACATTGGGACAGAGTAGAGCTCTCCTTTATCCAATAGAAATAAGAGGAATAATTTAATAACATGGGGTTGATAAACAGATACTGCAGAAAAAAGAAAAGTGATATTTTTGAAAAGCAATATTTTTAGTGGAGGAGCAGACTCACAATTTTTGGCTCTAGGAAGCATGAGAAAAAACTGAAACCTCTTAGCATTCTAAATAGGATTCAACAAGACACCATCTCTATGAAATAAGGAGAGAGAAAACTAAAAGATAACAGGATGCGATATGAAGGCATCTGGATGATATAAAAAGGAACTGTGTAGAAAAATCATTTGAAAGAAACCAAAATAGCAAACCATAAATAAAACACAGTCCATAAATAAAAATTAAAAGAACTGTCACTTAGTAAAATCAGTGAAATGGAAGGCAAATTATGAAACAATAGCAGAGAGGAAAAGACAGGTGATGACAATAAAAAAAAATAAAAAGAATGGAGACTAAACAACTGACAACTGGTGTTTCTAAAGAACAGACTTAATTGAGCAGATATAATAACAAAAGCTACAGTAATTGACAAAATTTCTGAGCTGAGTAAATATCAGGGTCCAAAACACTTAGGGATTACTATTGCTACACATATTCTGGCAAATATTTGATTTGAATGTCCTAACAGGAATTTAAAATTTCCTACTAACCTTCATGCATGTATGGGCAGAAGCAGGGTTTTCTTCATAGGAAAAAAAGTTAGACATTTAAAACTTCACACATCCTCCCTGATATACTAAAAACAACAGGTTAATAATGCAACATATTCAGTGTTCTAAGGAAGAAATATTCTCTCCCAAAGGCTATTCAGCTAAGCAAGTTGTCATTTATTAACTTTCATATATGTATGAGCCTGGAAAAATATACCAAATGCCCTTAAACTAAATTCGTATTCCAGTCCACCTATCAATGAAGCTAAATTGACAAGTCAAGCAAAAGCTATTCCTACCATAAGAAGTCCATCATTGCTCGGAGAACTGAATGAAAAATGGAGTCCCCAAAATATAATAAGTATGACTGTAAAATATAATGCAAATTGTAAAAAGTTTTGTGATGGGACATCTATAAAAAGATGGCATAATTGCATACCAAAAAGTAGACTAGCCTCTAATTGCAGGAGATGGGCAATGAATAAGGAATAGATTGACTATATGAAAAAATACACAAACAAAGAAATAATTAAAAATGATATTAATGTCATAAAGGAAATTAATCAGATGCTATAAAAAAGAATAGCAAGGTAATCTACTCCATATGGGATGGTCAGGGAGTAACTTTCCTAGGATGCTTCATTTAAGCTGAGACCTGGGGAATGAGAATGTGAAGAGTTGAGGGTGAGAGGGGCAGAGTACACCATGGATGAAGGTCGTGGGCAAGGACTATTTCATCTTGGAAGAACTGAGCTGAGCTTCATTGGCTTCTTTCAGAATGAGCCTGGAAAAGAATACATGATGCTAAAGAGATTGGCAGGAGCAATTACATCATGTGTGATCTTATAGGCCATTGCAAGAGCTTGTGAGTTTATTCCAAAAGCAATGATAAATTTTAAGGAAAGAAAGAATATAATCTGATTTAATTTTCAAAAGTAAAGTATAACTGTTCTGTGGAAATAATATATTGAGGTTTCTAAATGAACAGGAGACAAATATTTACAATTACATAAATTATTCCAATACACAGAAAAAATATAAAAAGCTCCATATAATTTCTGAAGACAAAATAACCCAGATACTAAAATCTGAAAAAGGTAGCTCAGAAAAACAAAGCTAGACATGAATCTCACTGATATTAGTACTAATTAATGCACTGAGAAAACAAATTTGTGGGCATATTAAAAAGGAAACATGGTTGGGGTTGTAGTTCAGTGGTAGAGCACTTGCCTAGCACATATGAGGCACTGGGTTCAATCCTCAGCACCACAGAAAAATAAATAAATAAAATAAAGGTTTTAGTCCATTTACAACTAAAATTTTTTTTTAAAAAAGTGAAACATGCCATGGTAATCCTAGGAAAGTGTAGTTCACAAGGATATTCAAACATTAGGAAATCTATTAATATAATCCATCAAATTAAAAAGACAAATAAGGAAAACCAGATAAATATTCCCCAAAAGTGAAAAAGCAAAATATTTGATTAAATTAAGACCTATTCCTAAATTTAATTTCTCAATAAATTAGATAAGAGACACACTTTTTTTTTTTACTTTTTTAAATGGTTTGTTTTTAAATTTGTTGATTACTTCACTTTATTTAATTTTTTATTTAATATTTTTGGGATATGGGTGACTGAACTCAGGGGCACTTGACAACTGAGCCACATCCCCAGCCCTGTTTTGTATTTTATTTAGAGATAGGGTCTCACTGACTTGCTTTAGTGTCTTGCTTTTGCTGAAGCTGGCTTTGAACTTGTGATTCTCCTCCAGAGCCACTGGGATTACAGGGATGAGCCATTGTGCCTGGCCACACTTTCTTTATATAAAATTCATCTATTGTATACACTCTCAAAAAGTGATAATATATTTTTCAATATTTTTCTGCAAGTCTAACCCCCTAAAATATAACAATAATATCAATAATAAAAACTGTAGTAGCAATATTTATAGAGGATTTGCCACATGTAAACAATGATATTTTTTGTTTTATGTGGCCAAGCCTCTTTAATTTTTACAATCCCAGCCATATTTACTGTGTTATCTCCATTTATAGATGAAGAACTTGAAATCACAAAAGAGATGATGTGCACAAAAAGCAATACAGAGTCATCATTATTTGTGAATGGTAGTATTATATGCCTAAATATCCAGAACATTATTTTAAGTGAAATGGAGTTCAGATAGTTGTCAACATACATTTTTTAAAAAGTACATAATTATATAGCTGAAAATAGTAGTAGAGTAATACACTGAAATACATGGTTTATGGATGGCAATACTCAATATTGTGAATTTTAAAATTTCTATGAAATATGTCTTTATTCAATTTCAATTAAATCTAAATTCAATTCTTTTGGCTGCACAAGTAGATATTGATATTCATAACAGTGACTAAAAGGATGAGAATATCTGAGAAAAAACTTGAAAAAGACAGTGATAAAAGTTTTCCCTATCAGATAAAAATATACCATAAGTCTAAGTAAATTGAAATTGTAACATTATGGTAGAAAAAGACTACCTGAACAATTCAACAGAGTACAGATCCTTATAAATGACTTTAATATGAAATAATATTTAGTGATGTTACTACAGAAATATAAGAGCAAAATGATGGATTATTCAATAAACTTTTCTGATATACCTGATAACTTGAAAAATAATGGTAGAACCCAACTTCATTTTATAATATTAAAATAATATTATGTTAGAGCCCAACAACTGGATGAGTCATGGATACATAAACTCAAATAAAATGTAAAACAATGAGTACATAATAATACCAGAAAAAAAACCCAGAAAATTATTTCTCACAAATTAAATTATTTTATAATTGAAAAGTATCATTATTTTGGGGAAAAAATCATAAATGTGTTTTTCTAAATGTAAATATCAATAACCCAATAGAAAGAGGGTGATTGCATAAAGAGATATGTTACCGAAAGGATAAAACAAATGGCAAATGAACATTAAAGTGAATATTAGAGACTGAGAAGTTTAGGAAGTGAGGGAATAGTGGGAAGTTAGATAACGGGTACCCAAACACAGTTAGAACTAAGTATTTCTAGTGCTCTGTGCAACAGTGGGGTGGGGGGGGCAGATTGTAGGTCACAATAATCTGTTATATATTTTATGAATAATTAGAAGAGAGGAACTTGAAGGCCCAAACACAAAGCAATGATAAGGAGATGGAAACATTAATTATCCTGATCTAATTAATACATATTATATACATGCATTGAAATATCATGATATACCCCATAAATATATAATTTTTCCATGTTAATAAAAAATATTTAAGGAGATGGAAATGTTAACTGTCCTGATTTGAACATGACGCACTATGCATATATCAAATTATCATTCAGTACTTCATATGATAGTATAATTAAAATAATAATTAAAATAAATATAAACAGTTTAATATCAAGACAGATAATCATAAGATCTTTGGTAAGATCAAACTTAACCTCCTAAGTCTCAAATTCCTGATTTATAAATTATAAAGTAAGAAAAATGGTTTGTCTTTACTGTTTATAAATGTGTATGGATAACTACTTACAAAATGCCCAGTGTTATAAGGCAAATTTTTACATCAGGGCTACCTCTTTATTAAAGTTAGCTTTAAGTTAGTATGCCAAGAAATGGCATGATCCAGCAGATTCCCAGGTGCATTTATTGGTTGAATATTGAGTCACAAAACCCTCTCAGTACAGCTAAAGTATAGTTCAGTCTCCAACACTTTTTTTTTATTTTTTTTAAGAGGGAGTGAGAGAGGGAGAGAGAGAGAGAGAATTTTAATATTTATTTATTTATTTTAGTTATCGGCGGACACAACATCTTTGTTTGTATGTGTTGCTGAGGATCGAACCCGGGCCGCACGCATCCAACACTTTATAATAAATCACTTTTCTACTTGTGTTATATTGCTGATCTATATTTCAAGTCTATATTTCTATGTTGCTGTGAAAGATAAAATTTGTTTGATGTTTTTGTCACTTGTAATTATATATGATGCTTTTTGAGTCTTCTTTTTTCTTGGAAATGTAGAGTATCTCAGAATAGGGTTTAAGTTATATTGGACCTTCATGTCCTTCATTAAAAAAATAAGTACATTGATGAAAAGAATTACTTTCACAAGAGAAAAGTAAGTTTTTCAAATATGAGGAAAAATAATTTTGTGAAAAGATACCAAGAATAGAGAGAGGAAATGTCACAAACTATAAGCCTCTTGTTATAACCCTGCTTCAAATTTGTAAGTCAAATTTTTAAATGGGGCATGAGAAAAAAATATTCAGTTATCTAGAGTTCATATCTGGGTTATACAGAATTTTTGAACAAGAATCTTTACTAAATGAGTGGGTGTGTTAATTCAAAGTTTGGTTATCTGGTTTCCCATCTTACAACAGATTATAAGCAGCAAATTAGAAGAGGGAGAAGATTGAAGAAGCTGTTGGAGAGTAGCAGTCTGTAATAAAAGAAATAGCTAACAGTAGAATTAAAAAAAAAAAATCAACACACAGCCTAGAGCCATTTACTGCAGGGACAAACAGGCCTACAAGCTTAATGGCCCCTCAGGATGTTTCAACATTATAAGTCTGCTTAGTAATTATAGACCTAATAACAGCTACTATTGATTGAACATGTATTATGTGGACAGGTACTATATTAAGGGCTTTATTCACACCACTTCATTTCATCTTTACACCAATCTTATAAGACCAGTACTATTATTGTTCTAACATTATAGATGAAGAAACGGAAAGATTAGGCAATTATCAAATGCACACAGAACATAAGCAATGGAGCTTGGATTGAATTCCAGATCTTTCTGACTTTAAAGTCCCAAGGGTTTATCCACTCTGCTATGCAGTCTTCCCCTGTCAGGTTCACTCAAAGGACTATGTTTGGAAATGTGAACTTTCATTTCAACTGCACTTGCCAATATCTAATTTAATAATCTTATTGAACACTTAATGGACTAACATTGCTCTAGGGGTCATCCTGAATAAATTCCCAGGCAGGTGACGGAGCACATGTATTAAAAGAAATTATCAGAAATGCAACAAAGCAGCTCTAGAATTTTTCTTGGTTTGTGGATGGGGATTAATTATCATTAAACACTTGCAATCTTTTGCAATGTAATCTAACTTCAGTACATATTCATTCATAATTGTCACCAAAAAGTGTTGCTTCCTTGAAGCCAAATCTTAAAGAATGATGGAAAAGGGAGAGGTAAATCAAGCATAGAAAAAATGATTCACAAATGCATGAAAGAAAGAAAGAAAAAGAATGAATTCAGAGATTGGGGAGTGTTCTGGATAGCCAAATGGTGGGTGTCAAATCTGACTTATATGAACCATCTGATGTTAAAAATCAGACTATTGGGACCTTGCAATGATTCTGGTTCAGGAAGTCTGGGATGAGCCAAAGTATCTGAATTTGAAGCAAGTGCCACCCCAATCATCCAGATGAATATGAATCCTGACACAGGGAGGAAATCCTGAGCTAGAGTTTGCTGAGGGCAAGAAGCAATGAAAGCCCCAAATCAGGGTTTCCAATGGCCTTCCTCATCTTTGTCATCATGCCTGAGATGGCCTTCTGGTCCCAAGGTTTGGTTCCTTTGTGGGGTTGCTTATCACCCTGGGAGATAAAGAAGGCCAAACAGAGCACTGAGGCATTTTTCCTGTGAACTCTAGGCATATACAAAAGCCCAACTACCTCTGGTCCTTTAATCTGCCAAGCTCAAGCTCCAGGGCAGTCTTCAGAATGAGATAGCTGCCAAGGTGGTTCAGTGTGGCCACACAGCCCCCATGGAATGAACAGACCAACAACTCTTCGTGGACATCAGTTACTGACCAATCACCTCCTAACACAACCTGTTCATTCATACATGCCCACTGCCACCCCATTTTGCTCTTTCTACACTTGGAAGATGGCAGGTCTCCAAGATTGCTAAGGTACTACAATTAGCCTAAAACCAAAAGGAAATTGTGTATATTTCAGGAGTGATTTGCCAACATTTGGAAACCAAAGGTGTGAAGTGCTGCCAGCTTCTATTTGTCTTGAGGTATGAAATTGTAGTCTTATATGAAAAACACCAACTTTAAATTATCTCTGAAATATTTCAAACAGAAAAGTGAGAACATGAAGCTGGAGTAAAACAACCGTTACACCACAACAAAATTTAGAGCCAATTTAATATTTGAGCAGTATTTATTGAGCAGCTCACATAATAATCTTGTTTCCAGGTAGTTTAGCATCGAGCTGTGAAACAGAACAAAGGGCAGTGGATGTTTCAGGTTGGACTATTATGATCCGTTTTCTCAGTGTCAGGATATTTGTCTTTGCTCCAACTAACATTGTGTTGTATGTGTGTGTGTTTGTGTGTGTGTGTGTGTGTGTGTGTGTGTGTGGACTAGCTCTCTGAGTGCACAGCCCCTACTAGGTGGGCTAAAAAATACCTGAAATTCAGAAACAAAGTTCCTTTCTTTCATGGTTATTACATACAATAGGGATTCCAAGACAGAACAAAACCCTTGGAAAAACAACAAAAGGATATCACTGCATTTATAATCAGCAGCAGCTAGCAAAGCTATATATAGTAAAGCATCAATTAATTAATCAAATTACTTAATATTCAGATTTTTCCCCACACTTTACATTTAAGGGAATGGCAATGACAGAAAGAATAAAGAAAATTTTAATAATATTACCTACTATGTATGTCCTAGGATCAAAATACACTTGCCTCTTTTAGTTACAAGTCTCGCACAAGAGTTTTTGGAACAATCTAGTGTATCTGCACATCACTACAATTGGCAAAAAACTGTTCATATATAATATCTCAATTAATCATCATGTCAATCAGTGAAATTGGTACTTTAATAACTCATATTTCAAATAAAAAAGTGGAGGCTCTGGTTATCCTGTTAGTTAATCAAAAAAAGTTTTCATCTTAGCCAAGGTATTATTTTTACTAAAATGAAGAAAGACAACCTAACCTTAAAAGGGTTTTAAGTAAACAAAACAAAACAACAAAAATTTTAATTTAAAAATTTTTGATCAGTTTGGAATTTTCATTAATCCAGAGCACTCACATATGTATGCAATGAACAAGCATTATGAATAGTTAAGTTCTCTCTTTGCATAATCTCTGTAAAGTACTCCATCCTATGGAATGACCAGAATAGTGGGGTTAGTCAGTAATGCTGGAAGAATTTTAAGTAGGTCTTACAGTAGAGGTAAGATGGTGAAAGGTAATTTCCCAAAAAGTAAAGGGGAAGGGGAGTGAATTCCAGGGGTAGGTGATAATAATTAAATTCAAACAAGGGACTAAAAAAAAAAAAAAAAAGAATGGACAGGTTTCTTTGGCTATAGGAAGAATATGAATTAGTAGATAATAGAGTATAAAGTGAATGCAAGTAAAACTGCTTTTATCTCACCATCACAAAACTCAACTCAAAGTGGATCAAGGACCTAGGAATTAGACCACAGACCCCGTGCCTAATATATGAAAAAGTAGGCCCAAATCTTCATCATGTCAGATTAGGCACTGACTTCCTTAACAATATTCCTAAAGTGCAAGAAATGAAATCAAGAATTAATAAATGGATGGACTTAAACTGAAAAGCTTCTTAGCAAAAGAAACAATCAGTGAGGTGAAGAGAGAACCTACATTTTGGGAGCAAGTTTTGGCTACATACATGTCATATAGAGCACTAATCTCCAGGATATATAAAGAGCTCCAAAAACTTAACATCAAAAAAGAAAAAAAAAACAATCAATAAATGGGCTAAGGAGCTGAATGGACACTTCTCAGAAGAAGATACACATTTGATCAACAAATATGTGAAAAAGTGTTCAACATCTCTAGTAATTACAGAAATGCAAATCAAAACTATTCTAAGTTTTTCTCTCATGCCAGTCAGAATGACAGTTATCAAGAATACAGACAACATTAAGTGTTAACAAGGATGTAGAGGAAAAGGCACACTCTTACATTGCTGGTGGGACTGCAAATTGGTGCAACCAATCTGGAAAGCAGTATGGAGATTCCTTAGAAAACTTGGAATGGAACCACCATTTAACCCAGCTATCCCACTCCTCAGTTTATACCCAAAGGACTTACAGTTTGCATACTACAGTAACACAGCCACATCAATGTTTATCTCAGCTCAATTCAAAATAGCTAAATTGTGGAAGTAACCCAGATGCCCTTGAATAGATGAATGGATAAAGAAACTGTGGTATATATACACAATGGAATATTGTTCAGCATTAAAAGATAATAGAATCATGGCATTTGCAGGTAAATGGATGGAGTTAGAGAATATCATGCTAACCAAAGTAAGCCAATCCCCCAAAAAACCAAAGGCCAAATGTTCTCTCTAAGTGGATGGTGATCCATAATGGCAGGGCATGGAAAAATGGAGGAACTTTTGATTGGGCAAAGGGGAGGGAGTAGAGGGGAAGGGATATGGGGGCAGGAAATATGGTAGAATGAGATGGACAACATTAGCCTAGGTACATGTATGACTGTACATATGGTGTGACTCTACATCATACATAACCAGAGAAATGAAAAGTTGTGCTGCAATGTGTACAATGAATCAAAATGCATTCTGCTGTTGTATATACCTAATTAAAATAAATTAATTAATTCATTTTAAAAATTGCTTTTAAAATTCTAATTAAATGTTGATAAGGCTACAACTACTCTATTTCAGAGTACAAAGTCCCTGGATTATTAACTTTGATCTGTTCTATTAAGTCTTGTGAAACCTGTGTTCTTTATACTGATAACAACATTAGATTTAGAAACTGATATACCTATATAGAAAATATAAGTGTGAAATTTACCAAATGGTGTTTGCCAGGTCACTATAATATTGTGGGGGTTTTTGTTTGTTTGTTTGTTTTATTTTGTTTTTTACAGAGCAGTGGGGTTAGGATCTGGGTTCTGGAGTTCAGAATTGGTTTAAATCTGCACTATTCAATTTACCAGCACTCTGGTCTGTTTAAAATAATCTCTCTGTGCCTCAGCTTTCCCATCCATAAATTTCTTAGAGTTGCTGTTAGAAATAAGCATCAAACACAATACTGGACACCAATAAGAGCCAAATGTAATGCAGTGATAATTTCTTTTATTCAGACAGCTGACAGTTGACAATAAGCAAACAAAAATTGCAGACTTGGTGCCAAGTATGGTTGTGTTCAACAGTAATCCCAGAAACTCGGGAAGTTGAGGCAGGAGGATAGCAAGTTCAAAGCCAGCCTCAACAACTTGGGAAGACCGTAAGCAACTTAGTGAGACCCTGTCTCAAAAAGAGCTGGACATATGGCTCATTGGTTAAGCACCCCTGGATTCAATCCCTGGTACCAAATACAAATATTGCTGGTTTGGATGGTAAATTCAATATATATA
>NW_026000283.1:12529934-12550664 GCF_001458135.2 Marmota marmota marmota | reverse complement strand
ATATATAAATAGGCCACCCCTCATATTTTGTCATTTTCCAGATTCTGTCATGAGTTGAAGGAGCACAGGCCTTCACCAGAAGCTGATAAGATGTCTGTGCCCTGCTCTTGCAATTTTTCTAGCCTCTAGACCTATGAAATATAATAAGCTTCTATTCTTTATAAATTATCTTGTCTGTTAAAGCATCAGAAAATGGACTAAAACAAAAATATATTACATGGCGCTCTCAAAGTCTGGCAGGTCACTGAAAAAATGATATTTAAGTTTGAATATGAAAAATTAACTTTATTTAATGATTAGAAGGTAGGTGAATGAGAGTGATACTATTCCAGTTTCTCATTGTGCTCTGTTATTTTCTTTTGTAGTGTTTATAATAATTTTAAATGATATCTTTTTGTCTTATTTAATTGGTGTTATTTCCCCTGCTAGATTGTAAGTTTCAAGAGGGAAGACACTTTGTTTTGTTCATTCTTGTAACCCTGCCCTTAAAATAATACCGAGCACATAAAAGACTCAAATATTTGTAGACTGAAGTACTGTGGTCCTATTTCTATAATAACCCAGTCTCATGATTCAGTCCTGGAGCAATTGCATTAATTCCTTGTAATTCTCTAATAGCCTCTTAAAGTCCCTAACACCTCTCAATATTGTTACCAAATTGGGGACCAAATTTCAATATGAGTTTCAGAGGGTACAAACCATATTTGAACCATTATCTTCCATTCAATCTCCACTTCTTCTATAGAGTAATTATCAAAATTGTAAATACGTGTTAAAGATTTGTCCTTCATCATCTCATAAAACTTTATGCTCTGTGAAGGCTAGGACTGGATCTGTTTTGTTCATATCTGGATTTCTGACTTGTTATCCTTCGAATTTGAAAGAAAGTAGGAGACAATGGGTAGACAGATTTAGAGGTTCTAGAAAAGTATTATGAAGGAATTTTGGATTTGTTTCATTTAAGACTACATGGTGATGGATAAAGTTGTTAAGATATTTCATGTTTGTTTATAAGGAAATAGATTTCAAATGACACATTAGAGGAAGCATGAAGAGTAGTGGATTGGTTGGGCTTGAAAAAGGGGAAAATGAGCTGGAAAAGGAAGAGAGTTAAAGAGAAATTTGTTCCAGGAAGTTGTTATTTATTTGAGCAAGAATGCTAGTACATATGTTAGTTTATTTGAAAATGCTAAGTTGAATGGATGCGCTATGTAACTAGCCAACTTAAGTATTCCCAAAATTTCATTAATAAAGTCCCTATCTATGATTTAGGATAGAGATAACTTATATCCACCAACATACTCACAAACAGATTTCTTAAAACACAAAAAGCAATCTTGCAACCTAAGCAGAATTTGTATTTACCACACCCTTATTGTTGCTAGTGTTTCACCTTTTGAATTTCCCTTGTCAGTCAGGTGATAATCTTCACTATCCAATCCAGAATGGAAAAACCATGATGTATATCCTAAGAAATGTCCAGTGCTCTCTAATGCCAGTACTTTTCAGTGATTAATGTGCATTTGAATCACCCAAGAGCCTTGCTAAAATGATTATGACTTATTAGGTCTGGGATGGGGCTTGATAGTCTCCATTTTTAAGGAACCTACAGGTAATGCATCAGCTTCTGACCTTGAATACCAAGAATACAGCTTTACATAGACCATTATGGTAGCCACCAATCACATGTGACTACTGAGCAATTGAAATTTGGCCAGCACAAATTGATATTTTCCCAAGTGCAGAATATTGGATTTCAAAGACTTAGTATGAAAAGAATATAAAATGTCTCAAAATTTGATATTGTTCAAATATTTAAACAATGGACTGAGAAGTGGGATAGTTGGGTCAAAAGGTGGTTCCATTCCAAGTTTTCTAAGGAATCTCCATACTGCTTTTCAGAGGGGTTGCACCAATTTGCAGTCCCACCAACAATGTATGGGTGTGCCTTCCCTCCCATCTTTGACAACAGTTATTGTGTTTCTATTCTTGATAACCGACATTCTGACTAGCATGAGAGGAAATCTTAGAGTAGTTTAGATTTGCATTTCTCTAATTACTAGAGATGTTAAACACTTTTTCATATATTTGTTGATCAAATGTGTATCTTCCTCTGAGAAGTATTCTTTCAGCTTCTTAGCCCATTTATTGATTGGATTGTTTGTTTTTTGGTGTTAAGTTTTTGGAGTTCTTTATATATCCTAGAGATTAGTGCTCTATCTGATGTGCATTGGCCAAAATTTGCTCCCAAAATGTAGGCTCTTTCTTCACCTCATTGATTGTTTCTTTTGCTGATAAGAAGCTTTTTAGTTTGAATCCATCCATTTATTGATTCTTGATTTTATTTCTTACACTTTAGGAGTCTTATTAGGAAGTCAGGACCTAATCTGACATGATGAAGATTTGGGCCTACTTTTTCCTCTATTATGCACAAGGCCTCTGGTCTAATTCCTAGGCCTTTGATCCACTATGAGTTGAGTTTTGTGCATGGTGAGAGAATCGGTCTATACTCAAAGGACTTAAAATGAGTATACCACAGTAACTGCAACCATATCAATGTTTATTGCAGCTCAATTCATAATAAATAAACTGCAGAAGCAACCTAGATGTCCTTCAATGGATGAATGCATGAAGAAACTGTGATATATATACACAATGGGATATTGCTCAGCATTACAAGAGAATAAAATTATGGTATTTGCAGGTAAATGGATAGAGTTGGAGACTATCATGCTAAGCAAAGTAAGTCAATCCCCAAAAACCAAAGGCCAAATGTTGTCTCTGATAAGTGAATGCTTATCCATAATGGAGGAGGCCATGGGAAAAATGGAGGAACTTTGGATTGGGCAAAGGGGAGAGAAGAAATGGAAGGAAATATGGTGGCAGGAAAGATGGTGGAATTAGATGGATATTATTATCTAGCTACATCTGTGATTGCACATATGGTGCAATGCTACACTGTTTAGACAGAAATGAAAATTTGTGCTGCAATTGTGTACAATGAATCAAAATGCATTCTGCTGTCATATATATAATTAAAATTTAAAAATTAATTAAAAATTAACATTAAATAGTATATAGTAATATAAAGTTATAATTATAATTTTATGATAATATTAGGGATATAGAAGGTTTAACAAAATATTAATATTAATTTTACCTGTTTTCTTTTCACAATTTATTAATATGTCTAACAGAAAATTTAAACTTCTATATGCAACTTGCATTGTATTTTTGGACAGAGCTGATCAAGACCTTTTCTAAACAAACATCATTTCCCCCAATTAAACTTCCCTGTCCTATTCCCATATGCTCAGAATCTTGCTCACTTTTATTCCAAAAAAATACCTTGGCAGATTTACAATAAAGCCAAATGTTAAATTCACAGACCAACCTGAAGTTTTAATGGCTCTTAAAAAATGTAAATCAATTTTATGCCACAATAAAGTTCCAATGGTACTCATGTTTATCCTCCAAAGAATTGCATTTGCACCTTAATTATTTTTTTTAATTTTTATTTGTATATGACAGCAGAATGCATTGCAATTCTTATTACACATACAGAACACGATTTTTCATATCTCTGATTGTATACAAAGTATATTCACATCAATTCGTATCTTCATACATGTACTTTGGATAATAATGATCATCACATCCCACCATCATTTATAACCCCATGCCCCATCTCTTCCCCTCTAACCCGTTTGCCCTATCTAGAGTTCGTCTATTCCTCCCATGCTCCCTCTCCCTATCCCATTATGAATCAGCCTACTTATATCAATGAAAATATTTGGCATTTGATTTTTTGGGATTGGCTAACTTTACTTAGCATTATATTCTCTAACTCCATCCACTTACCTGAAAATGCCATGATTTTATTCTCTTTTATTGCTGAGTAATATTCCATTGTGTATATATGCCACATGTTTTTTATCCATTTATGTATTGTAGGACATCTAGGTTGGTCCACAGTTTAGCTATTGTGAAATGTGCTGCTATAAACATTGATGTGGCTGTGTCCCTGTAGTATGCTGTTTTTAAGTCCTTTGGATATAGACCAAGGACATGGATAGCTGGGTCAAATGGTGGTTCCATTCCCAATTTTCCAAAAAATCTCCATACTGCTTTCCATATTGGTGGCACCAATTTGCAGTCCCACCAGCAATGTATGAGTGTGCCTTTTTCCCCACAACCTCACCAATACTTATTGTTGTTTGTATGCAAAATAGCTGCCATTCTGACTGGAGTGAGATGAGATCTTAGAGAGGTTTTGATTTCTATTTCTCTAATTGCTAGTGATGATGAACATTTTTTCATGTATTTGTTGATTGATTATATATCCTCTTCTGAGAAGTGTTGGTTTAAGTCCTTGGCTCATTTATTGATTGGGTTATTTGTTGTTTTGGTGTTTAGCTTTTTGATTTCTTTATATACCCTAGAGATTAGTGCTCTTTCTGACGTGCGAGTGGTAAATATTTACTCCCAAGATGTAGGCTCTCTATTCACCTCACAGATTATTTCTTTTGCTGAGAAGAAACTTTTTAGTTTGAGTCCAACTTGTTTATTGATTCATGATTTTAATTCTTGTGCCACAGGAGTCTTAAGGAAGTTGGAGCCTAATCCCACATGATGGAGACTTTGTCCTACTTTTTCTTCTATTAGATACAGGGTCTCTGGTTTTATTCCTAAATTCTTGATCCATTTTGAGTTGAGTTTTGTGCATGGGGAGAGATAGGGGTTTAATTTCATTTTGTTGCATATGGATTTCCAGTTTTCCCAGCACCATTTGTTGAAGAGGCTATCTTTTCTCCAGTGCATGTTTTTGGCACCTTTGTCTAATATAAGATAATTTTAATTTTGTGGGTTAGTCTTTGTGTCCTCTATTCTGTACCATTGGTCTACCAGTCTGTTTTCATGCCAATACCATGCTGTTTTTGTTACTATTGCTCTGTAGTATAGTTTAAGTTCTGATATAGTGATGCCACCTGCTTCACTCTTCCTGCTAAGGATTGCTTTAGCTATTCTGGATCTCTTATTTTTCCAGATGAATTTTATGACTGCCTTTTCTATTTCTATGAGGAATGTCATTAGGATTTTGATGGGAATTGCATTAAATCTGTATAGTGCTTTTGGAAGTATGGTAATTTTGATAATATTAATTCTGCCTATCAAAGAGCAAGGTAGATCTTTCCATCTTCTAAAGTCTTCTTTGACTTTATTCTTTAGGGTTCTGTAATTTTCATTATATAGATCTTTCAACTCTTTCATTGATATCCAAGTATTTTTTTGAGGCTGTTGTGAATGGGGTAGTTTTTCTCGTTTCCCTTTCTGAGGATTTGTCACTGATATACAGAAATGTCTTTGATTTATTGGTGTTGATTTTATATCCTGCTACTTTGCTGACTTCATTTACTAGTTCTAGAAGTTTTCTGGTGGAACATTTAGGGTCTTCTAGGTATAGAATCATATCACCAGCAAATAGTGTCAGTTTGAGCTCTTCTTTTCCTATACATATTCCTTTAATTTCTTTCATCTGTCTAATTGCTCTGGCCAATGTTTGAAGAATTATGTTAAATAGAAGTGGTGAAAGAGGGCATCCCTGTCTTATTCTAGTTTTTAGAGGGAATGCCTTCAATTTTCTTCACTTAAAATGATGTTGGCCTGGGGTTAGCATAGACAGCCTTTATGATGTTGAGATATGTACCTGTTATCCCTAGTTTTTGTAGTGTTTTGAACATAAAGGGGTGCTGTATTTTGTCAAATGCTTTTTCTGTGTTTATTGAGATTATCATATGATTCTCACCTTTAAGTCTACTGATGTGATGAATTACATTTATTGATTTCCATATACTGAACCAACGTTGCATTCCTAGGATGAATCCCACTTGATTGTGGTGCACAATCTTTTTGATATGTTTTTATTTGATTTGCCAGATTTTTTTGAGAATTTTTCCATCTATGTTCATTAGAGATATTGGTCTGAAGTTTTCTTTTTTTGATGTGTCTGTGCCTGGTTTTGGAATCAGAGTGATATTGACCTCATAAAATGAGTTTGGAAGTGCTGCCTCTTTTTACATTTCCTGAAATAAATTGGGGTCTTATAGAACTCGGCTGTGTATCTGTCCAGTCCTGGGCTTTTCTTGGTCTGTACACTTTTGATGGTGTCTGCTATTTTGTCACTTGAAATTGATCTGTTTAAATTGTGTATATATATCACAGTTTCTTCATGCATTCATCCATTGAAGGACATCTAGGTTGCTTCTGCAGTTTATTTATTATGAATTGAGCTGCAATAAACNTATATATATATATATATATATATATATATATATATATATATATATATATACACACACACACACACACACACACACATACATATACATAAATTGTTAGTACAAAGAAAAGTTTCATACCATAGTGCATAGGAAACCACACATCAACCTCACTAAATAGCATGTTTCCTGGAATAGCCTGGGCTCCCCAATAAGGAACCCCTGTCTCACCCTAAAATTTGGATTTGCTACTCCTCCCTTCAAAAATGTAGTACCAATTAAAATTTAGTGAGATTGAGCTCAGTTAAACTAAATAACTAGAAAAAGGCTAACAGTCAACCTGCTTCCATGTGGTTATCCTGGTAAGCTAGTACTATGATCAGGGTATTTGATTTGAGGTCACAGCAACCAGTGTTGAACTCCCGGCTATTGACTTGAATGATATCTCTGAATTTCAGATTCACCATCTGTCAAATATGGACTAATAATACCTACCATTCAGGGATTTGGGTAAAGAGTAAATATATCTAAAACAACTAGCTGGGACCAATAGTAGATGCTCTGTGTAGGAAGTCCTTACAATTATAAACCATATTTGTCATTTGGTCTCCAAGTTACAGAGGTGGTAGGTTATTTTATTTTATTTTATTCTGTTCTATTCAATTTTATTTTGGCACTGGGGATTGAACTCAGGGGCACTCGACCACTGAGTTTCATCTCCAGCCCTATTTTGTATTTTATTTAGAGACAGGGTCTCACTGTCTCTAAATAAGATACAAATAGTTGCTTAGTGCCTCACTTTTGCTGAGGCTGGCTTTGAACTTGTGATCCTTACTGCCTCAGCCTACCCTGCCACTGAGATTACAGGTGTGTGCCACTGTGGCCAGCTTTTCTTATTTTTAATCACAATATTTGATGGGTTCCTAATGAAAACTCTTCCAGCAAACTGAGTATAGCCATGCACCATGTAACCACCTTAGTTTAAAATAGTAGTGTTGGGGCTTGGGGTGTAGCTCAGTGGTAAAGTACTTTTCTAGAGTCTTCCTGAACCTGGGTTCAATTTCCAGCACAGCAAAACAATAGGGCAATGTGAAATTACCTATTTTTAAATAAAATGATACAAGTATGTATAATGAAATCACTGATAATGCTTGAATGTATTTTAGCCAGGGCAAAATACAAACTTTCACTGAGTCTCTTGATTTTTGTAACAAGAAAACAAATGCTCTCAGTTTCTACCATTTGTTTTTATTTTCCCTCTTATCTAAGGGTGGGGATACTAAATAATAATATTGAGAATCTGGTATGGTTAGGGTGTGATTTGTCCACTCTAGTGTAACAGTGTTGAGAGGTGGTAGGATAATTTAAGAGGTGTTTTCAGCTCCACCTTATGAAGGGATTGATGTTGCTTTCACAGGAGTGAGTGAGTTCCTATGAGAAGATATTAGTTAACATGAGGTTGGTTTGTTACAGTGATATGAGGAAGATTAGTAGAAGATGAAGAATGAGAAGGGGGAAGGAAAGAAGGGAAATGGGTGGAAAAATGGAATGGATTTAACAATATCATGTTTTATACATATATACATGTACCAAAAAGAATTTAACCTGTATGTATATGTAGAAAAAACAATAAAAAACAATAAAGGAGAGAAAGAAAGATCAATAGAAGAGAGGAGAGAGAATAGGGGAGGGATAAGGAAAGGGAAAGGGGGTAATGATGGAAATCAAATTCCTTACAAGTATTATTTTGTCAAAATGAACCCATATACTATGCATAATTATAATGCTCTAATAAAAAAGTGACTTTGGCTTCCTCAGCTTCCTCTTGCTTCCTCTTTCATACACATACTTATACTCTGCCAGGTTTTAATGCAACATGAGGCCCTCATAAAAGCCAGGAAGATGCCTGAGTCACACTCTTGGACTTCCTAGTCTCCAGAATTGTAAGCCAAACAAATCTCTATTATGTATAAATCACCTAATGGTAAGAATTCCCTTAGAGCAAAAAGTAATAGACTAAGATGGAGGCAATAAAAATTAAGAAAGTCACTCTCGAAGTAATTTACATACATTATCTCACATTAGTAGTATACTATCCCTAAAGCATATAAATTCTTTTGGTCCCCATTTTAGAGGGTGAATTGAGTTTAAATATCTTGCCTGAGTCACAGAGCTAGTTAGTGACTGAAACAGGAATTAAAACAAATACTTTGCTCTTTAGTTACAAGGGCCTGAATTGGGGCTGCTGAACACTCCTAGATCTGAGACAATTAGTCTTAGGTTAGCAAGGCACTGGCAATGGCAGTTTTACTTTCTGGAGCAAGGTATATTCTATGTCCAGCTATAGTGTTAGCTGACCTGATTCCAAAAGATGTAGGTCCATTTCCCTTTTTAATTTCTCTTAACTTTCATAAGTCAGTCAGAGCTTTGCTGCCTATTGTTCCGTTCAGTCTATTTGTTCTGAGGATTTGCTAATTCAATTATTTTATTCTTCCAATATTGATCTTCACATTGTGCTCTAAGCCTTTGCTGGTCTTGTTCCCTGAAGCACAATGATTTCCCATCAAGTTTTAATTCTGCAGTGCACTCAGCTAGATCAACATCACCTTCTCCTCAGTATTCATCTGCCCAGATTTCCTTATTAGACTTTAAAATTAGATTTCCTTAAGCAGGACCTTCCACTTCTCTGAAATGCAATGATATCAGCACCTTCCTAAGGAATCTGTATATGGAACTACAGTTTAGTTTTCAAAAGAGGTATCATATGAACCAAGGGTGATGCAGTTCAGTGGTTTAAACTGTAGTCCTAATCCACAAAAATGTCATATTATGATGATTATTAATCAACGGGTCATTAACTTCATTGATAGTATTATGAAATATTGTATTTTTAAAATTTATTTTCTTGGGAAAGCAAAATGTGGATGAAGGATGATAAGACTGATAAGAGAGTGAATGAAAATGATTCAAGATCAGGTCAGACATTGAATTATATCACTTCACAAAATGACACTTGAAAAATTAATGTCATTTTTTTTCCTGTTGAAGGCCTTTCTTGTCTTCTCTGAATTCCTATGTAATGACAATTTTAAGACCTCTCTCTTAAAATCAAGGTTGATTATTTGCAATTGAAAAAACACACCTGTGGAATCAGGCAATGTATTTGACAGGAGGCATTACGATATATATGATTGAACACTAGACAAGGTGTGAAGAGATTCAGCATCATCAGGAGAGCAGTTTTAGTTAAACAGTGATAACAGAAGTCTGTGGTTAAGTAAAGAGCAACTGGTGGAAAAAAGAGACAACCTTTTTTATTCAGGGTTGTGATCAAGGGTAACTTTAGGAGATATCAGAAATGGCAATTATTTTAAAATAAGGGAAAACTGAGCTTATTTATTTTGATCAACATCATTGTTTTTAGCATAATACTTAATAATTTAGTTTTCACAATATACTAGGCACTCTGCTTAATGCTTCATGTAGATTATCTCAATCCTTGAAACTATACTGTTTATTTACAGCGAGGACTATAAAGTTCAGAAAGATTTACATGGTGGAATTTGAATTCAAGTCTTGGTATGCTGATTCTAGAGCCTGTGCTTATAGATATTATACTATATAGGATTTCAAGTGTGAGTGGAAAGAAAAAAATATGAGACAATGCTTGTGGAGATCTATATTTGGTGTAATATGACCTTAGAGAAAGCACAGAAAGAAATTCAGAAATTAAAGGAAAATATTTCTCAATTCAGCAGCAAGAAAAAGCTAAACAAAAAAGAAACAGGGATGGGGGAATTTGAGGTGAGAGAACAGATCTGGATGGAGCACATAATGTAGAAGTCCAGAAAACAGGCCACAACCCCAAAAATCTGAAATGGTAATTGGTCATTGGGATAGGGAATCTATAGGAAAGAATACAATAATTATTATATATTATGAAGGCTTACTGAAACCAGTGAAGATAGATTTTCAGTGGATACCATGAACATTGTGTGAAACTATTCTTAATTTTCACAGAATATGATATGGTCTATTATGCAACAGGCATTAGCCAGGACAGAAAATTTTTTTAAAGGACATAAAGTGAAAGCGGTAAGAGATTCTAGGAAAGGAACAAATTCTTCATTGAATTGTCTGACAATGAATGGGAGAAAGCCTGAAACTACAATGAGGTACTAAACTAGAAGACTGGAAATATGAAAGAGACATGAGATAAAAAATAAAGGGAAAGAACATGCACTGGGAGAATAAAATAATAGGATAAGGAAAAGTACTGGATTTTGAGATCACAGAGATTTCAGTATGTGAGTTCTCTAAAAGGGAGTTTTCTTAGCAAGATGAGATCTACAATGTATGACGTTTTATACTGTAGTATAAAGCCCTAAACACTTTTTGTCTGCTTTTTTATTGGTTCTTCTTAGTTATACATGATATTAGAATCCATTTTGATAAAATTATACAAACATGGAATATATATATATATATATANGAGATAGGGGTTTAATTTCATTTTGTTGCATATGGATTTCCAGTTTTCCCAGCACCATTTGTTGAAGAGGCTATCTTTTCTCCAGTGCATGTTTTTGGCACCTTTGTCTAATATAAGATAATTTTAATTTTGTGGGTTAGTCTTTGTGTCCTCTATTCTGTACCATTGGTCTACCAGTCTGTTTTCATGCCAATACCATGCTGTTTTTGTTACTATTGCTCTGTAGTATAGTTTAAGTTCTGATATAGTGATGCCACCTGCTTCACTCTTCCTGCTAAGGATTGCTTTAGCTATTCTGGATCTCTTATTTTTCCAGATGAATTTTATGACTGCCTTTTCTATTTCTATGAGGAATGTCATTAGGATTTTGATGGGAATTGCATTAAATCTGTATAGTGCTTTTGGAAGTATGGTAATTTTGATAATATTAATTCTGCCTATCAAAGAGCAAGGTAGATCTTTCCATCTTCTAAAGTCTTCTTTGACTTTATTCTTTAGGGTTCTGTAATTTTCATTATATAGATCTTTCAACTCTTTCATTGATATCCAAGTATTTTTTTGAGGCTGTTGTGAATGGGGTAGTTTTTCTCGTTTCCCTTTCTGAGGATTTGTCACTGATATACAGAAATGTCTTTGATTTATTGGTGTTGATTTTATATCCTGCTACTTTGCTGACTTCATTTACTAGTTCTAGAAGTTTTCTGGTGGAACATTTAGGGTCTTCTAGGTATAGAATCATATCACCAGCAAATAGTGTCAGTTTGAGCTCTTCTTTTCCTATACATATTCCTTTAATTTCTTTCATCTGTCTAATTGCTCTGGCCAATGTTTGAAGAATTATGTTAAATAGAAGTGGTGAAAGAGGGCATCCCTGTCTTATTCTAGTTTTTAGAGGGAATGCCTTCAATTTTCTTCACTTAAAATGATGTTGGCCTGGGGTTAGCATAGACAGCCTTTATGATGTTGAGATATGTACCTGTTATCCCTAGTTTTTGTAGTGTTTTGAACATAAAGGGGTGCTGTATTTTGTCAAATGCTTTTTCTGTGTTTATTGAGATTATCATATGATTCTCACCTTTAAGTCTACTGATGTGATGAATTACATTTATTGATTTCCATATACTGAACCAACGTTGCATTCCTAGGATGAATCCCACTTGATTGTGGTGCACAATCTTTTTGATATGTTTTTATTTGATTTGCCAGATTTTTTTGAGAATTTTTCCATCTATGTTCATTAGAGATATTGGTCTGAAGTTTTCTTTTTTTGATGTGTCTGTGCCTGGTTTTGGAATCAGAGTGATATTGACCTCATAAAATGAGTTTGGAAGTGCTGCCTCTTTTTACATTTCCTGAAATAAATTGGGGTCTTATAGAACTCGGCTGTGTATCTGTCCAGTCCTGGGCTTTTCTTGGTCTGTACACTTTTGATGGTGTCTGCTATTTTGTCACTTGAAATTGATCTGTTTAAATTGTGTATATCATCCTAATTTAATTTGGGCAAATTATATGACTCTAGAAATTTTTTGATGCCTTCAATATTTTCTATTTTATTGGAGTACAAGTTTTCAAAATAATTTCTAATTATCTTCTGTATTTCTGTAGTGTCTGATGTGATATTTCCTTTTTCATCATGTACATTAGTGATTTGAGTTTTCTCTCTCCTTTCCTTCATTAGCATGGCTAAGGTTTTGTGAATTTTATTTATTTTTTTCAAAAAACCAACTTTTTGTTCTATCAATTTTTTTCAATTGTTCCTTTTGTTTTAATTTTATTGATTTCAGCTCTAATTTTAATTATTTATTGTCTTTTGTTGCTCTTGGGGTTGATTTGTTCTTTTTTTCCTAGGGCTTTGAGATGTAATGTTAAGTCATTTATTTGTTGACTTTTTCTTCTTTTAAGGAATGAACTCCATCAAAAGAACTTTCCTCTTATAACTGCTTTCATAGTGTTCCAGAGATTTTGATATGTTGTATCTGTGTTCTCATTCACATACAAATAAAGATGTTGTGTCCACCGAAAACTAAAAAATAAATATTAAAAAATTCTCTCTCTCTCTCTTTAAAAAAATTGTAATCTCTTTCTTGATGTGTTTTGTAACCCATTGTTCATTCAGTAGCATATTATTTAGTCTCCAGGTGTTGAAGTGGATTTTATTTCTTATTTTATCATTGATTTCTATCTAATTTCATTCCCTTATGATCTGATACAATGCAGGGTAGAATCCCTACTTTTTTATATTTGCTAAGAGTTGCTTTGTGACATAGTGTGTGGTCTGTTTTAGAGAAGGATCCATGTGCAGCTGAGAAGAAACTGTATTCACTCATTGAAGAATGAAATATTCTGTATATGTCAGTTAAGTCTAAATTACTGATTGTATTATTGTGTTCTATAGTTTCTTTGTTCAGCTTTTTAGTTAAATACCAAAAATAAACATAAGTGGCTGGGAATACAAATCATGTCTCAATAATAACCCTGAATGCTAATGGCCTAAACTCACCAATCAAAATACATAGACTAGCAGATTGGATAAAAAAAAAAATATGACTATCTAGTGATGAGACAGGTGTGTTAAAGTCACCCAAAATTATTGTGATATGATCTGTTTGACTCTGGAACTTGAGAAGAGTTTGATGAGTGTAGATGTTCCATTGTTTGAGGCATATATATTTATAATTGTTAAGTCTTGTTGGTGTATGGTTCCCATGAACAGTATGTACTGTCCTTCTTTATTCTTTTTGATTGACTTTAATTTGAAGTCTACTTTATCCGATATGAAGATGGATACCCCTGCTTGCTTCTGCTGTCCATGTGAGTGGTATGATTTTTCCTAAACCTTCACCTTCAGTCTATGCATGTCTTTTTCTATGAGATGAGTCACTTGGAGGCAGCATATTGTTGGGTCTTTTTTTTAATCCAATCTGCTAGTCTACATCTTTTGATTGGTGAATTTAAGCCATTAGCATTCAGGGTTATTATTGAGACATGATTTGTATTCCCAGCCACTTATGTTTATTTTTGGTATTTAATGTGACTTGGTTTCTGCTCTGATTAGATTTTCATTTAGTGTAATCCCTCCCTCTGCTGATTTTCAACATTGTTTTTCATTTCCTCTTCTTGGAATATTTTGCTGAGGATGTTCTGTAATGCAGGCTTTCTAGGTGTAAATTCTTATAACTTTTGTTTATCATGGAAGGTTTTTATTTAATCATCAAATCTAAAGCTTAGTTTTGATGGATATAAGATTCTTGGTTGGCATCAATTTTCTTTCAGAGCTTGGCATATGTTGTTCCACCATCTCCTGGCTTTGATGGTCTGGGTTGAAAAATTTGCTGAGATATGAATTAATCCCCCCCGATATGTGATCTGATTCCTCTCTCTTGCAGCTTTCAAGATTCTATCCTTATTCTGTATGCTAGGCATTTTCATTATAATGTGCCTTGGTGTAGACCTGTTGTAATTTTGTACATTTGGTGTCCTGTAAGCCTCTTGTTTTTGGTTTTCCAATTCGTTCTTCATGTTTGGGAAATTTTCTGTTATTATCTCATTAAAGAGATTGTGCATTCCTTTGGTATGAAACTCTATGCCTTCGTCTATCCCAATAACTCTAAGATTTGGTCTTTTGCTGCTGTCCCATAATTCTTGAATGCTCTTTTCATGGTTTCTAACTTTCTTCACTGTGTGATCAACTTTATTTTCCAGATTGTATACTATGTCTTTATTATCTGACGTTCTTTCTTCCAAGTGATCTAGTCTGTTGGTTATGCTTTCTATTGAGTTTTTTATTTGATTTATTGTATCCTTCATTTCAAGGATTTCTGAATATTTTGTTTTTCAGGGTCTCTATCTATCTCTCTTTTTTTTAAAGATAGAGAGAGAGAGAGAGAGAGAGAGAGAGAATTTTTTAAAATATTCATTTTAGCTTTTGGCGGACACAACATCTTTGTTGGTATGTGGTGCTGAGGATCAAACCCGGGCCGCACGCACGCCAGGCGAGCACACTACTGCTTGAGCCAAATCCCCAGCCCCTCTATCTCTCTCTTGAAGTAATCTTTTGCTACCTGTATTTGCTCTTTTATCTCATTGTTGGAGTGATCAATTTTTGCCTGTATTTGCTCGTTTAGGTCATTCTTTAATTCACAGATCATTTTAATTATTAACCTTCTGAACTCCTTCTCTGACATTTCATCAACTTCACTGTCCATAGGATCTGTTATTATACTGTCCTGGTTTGTTTGGGACATTTTCCTCCCTTGTTTTTGTTGTCTGTGTGTCCTCCTTTCTTGCAGTGTGGATCTGAGATATTACAGTTTCTTCCCTGTATTCTTGTAGTACCTGTGCAGATGATCTATACCTCACCTTGATGTTGGGCTTCCAGACCCTGCTGGTGTCCCTCAATGAATGCTACTGCATCCTGGATCTGGGTCCTGCATAAGTTGGAGTGGGTGGATCTGGGCCTCCAGGCTTGACCTACAGTGGTAGTCTGCTGGTGTAAAGGGGCAGTTCTGTGGCAGAGGCAAGGCTTTGGTGGGTGTCTGCCTTGCAATGTGTGGGGTGAACCAGGCCTACTGAGAGCCTGGATCCCGCCTAGGATGGTGTGGGCAGTCTGGACAGGATCTCAGCTCCCATGGTAGTCCACTGGTCAGAAGGGGTGGTCCTGCACCAGAGACTAGGCCCTGGCGGGTGTCTGTCCTGCTGGGGAAAGGGGTGGACTGGGTATGCTCTGTGCCTGGGCCACACAGAGGCCGGTGTGGGTGGATCTCCTTAATGTATGATGATTTCAGTTACAAACTTAAGCTGAGAAATCAGTGTGGAATACATATTGTCCATGCATTTGTTTCTGTGACAGGTGAATAAGAAAACACAAAGGAAATAGCACTAAAAGTTGGTCTTATTTAGTAAATAAAAATACAGAATGTCCAGTTAAATTTGAATTTTATATAAACAATGATTAATTTTCTAATATAAGGATTTCCTAGTTGCGACATACTTATGTAACTTATAACTTATTTATCCAAAGTCCAAATTTAACCAGGCATTCTATATATTATCTGGAAAATCTACTATGGCAAATGTAGTTTCTTTATCTTTTTGCTAACATTTAAATAATTAGACTAATCAATTAATGTATTTGTGTGTAAGTACATATATCAGCAAATTCTTTGCAAGAAAACTTACCCAAATTACTTTTTATTATGTTAAAATTTGAATTAAAGCAAGTAAGTCCAAGCAAAATCAAATTTTCTTTTGGAATTTCTTCACAGGCATCAACAGTTTGTAGTTCAAAAACTATACTTTCATAACAGTGCTCCTATCACTGAATTGATACTTTTGGACAACTACCATGATTTCTATCCTCAAAGCTAATAGAAGAGAAACTTTAATTTAATTAATAATAAAATTTTTGAATGAAAGTTTGCCATTAGGATTGTCAGCTTCCTCAATACTTCCTCTATACTAACATTAAAAGAAACACTTGTTGATTGAGTGAGATATAAGATAACCTCACACCATGGAGTCAAGAATCTATCATTTCCAGAGGATCTGTTATCCCAGATGATTCCATTCTGAACCCATACAATTTATGGCATTAGAGATATCATACTTTCCTGACTAATAATATTTAATCATGACTCTCGCTCAGTGTAAGGGGAAAGCTATTAAAAATTCAAGGTATTCTTCTTTACTTTTTCTTCCCTGGGCACAGACTAATAGTAAGTATGTTCAATAACAGAAGGATGAAATAATTAAGCCTCTCTTTTGATAAGCCTCAATGTGAAACATACATGATACCACTTTCTGTTTCTGGCCTATTGTTCTTGTGCCAAAGCATGCCAGAATGTACATTTTCTTCATCTTTTCATTCCCTTGAAGAATGAATGGATTTGAGTTTCTTCCTCACTTTATTAAGATAATAAAGATATTAGATTTTTACAAGTCAAATTTACCAAATATGACAAGTGTCTCACTTAAATTTCACACTAGACAAAATCCTCTCATTCGCTTTTTAAAATACAAAAGATTGATTTTTCAAGATTCCAGATGGTAGATTGTGAACATACATTGAATTCTCATTACTCCAACAGAAGTGTGAATACTGAAGTATAAAAATACAGATATAGATCAGTTGGTAGAGTGTTTGCCTCACATGTACAAGGCATTGGGTTCAATCTCAAGCACCACACATACAAAAAAAGACAGATATTTATGACAAGAGAACACGAAAGAGGGTCACAAAAAATGAACAATTACAATTTATTTTTGGAGGATGGAAAGTACATGGGAAATATCTGTTGAATATTGCTTCTTAAAATTGAAATGAAAAATATCCCTTCCAAACATTCATAGGTAGGATATTTTTAAATTAGTTTTTTAAAAATGTTACAATGCTTTATATAACTAGCTGATCTTAGGAAATGTATATGTCTGTCTCTGTCTCTCTGTCTTAGTGTCTCTCTCTCTCTCTCTCTCTCTCTCTATATATATATATATATATATACACTATAGTATATATATATATATATATACCTTATTTGTATGTTTATGTGTATGTACATGCCTATGCATGTATGTATGCATATATGCAAAGAATATGTATATATACATACACTATTTTTTCCACATTTTATATTCATGCATTTTAGTTGTACATGCTCATGGGATATTTTTTGTTACATATTCATACATGCACAAAATATAACAATATAATTTGCTCAATATCACTCTTCAGCACTTTCCCCTCACCTTCTACCCAATGGTCATTTTCCTCTAATGATCTCCCTTTGATTTTTAGGAGATCCTCCCCACTTTTGTTTTCCTGTGTCCCCTACCTTCCACATATGAGAGAAAATATACGATCCTTAACCTTCTGAGTTTGACTTATTTTCATTAACATGATGGTCTCTAATTCCATCCATTTTTCTGCAAATGACATACTTTCATTTTTCTTTATGGCTGACTATAACTCTATCATGTATATACACCACATTTTATTTATCCATTCATCTCTTGATAGACACCTAGGTAGTTTCCATAGTTTGGCTACTGTGAATTGTGCTGCTATAAACATGGGTATGCATGTAACACTATAGTATAATGGCTTTAATTCTTTAGGATAAATACAGAGGAGTGGTATAGCTGGGACATATAGTGGTTCCATGTCTTGTCTTTTGAGGAAATTCCATAATGATTTCCAGAGTGCTTGAATTAATTTACATCCCACCAACAGTATAAAAGTGTTCTCTTTCTCCACATCCTCTTCAGCATTTATTATTGTTATTGTCATGAATATTGTTCATATTCATGAAGGCTGCCATTCTGACTGGTGTGATGAAATCTTTGTGTAGTTTTGATTTGCATTTCCCTAATTGATAATCATGTTGAATATTTTTTCATGTATTTGTTGGTCATTTGTATTTCCCCTTTTGAGAAGTGTCTGCTTAATTCACTTATTAATTTTTTTTTGACTTTTTGATGGAAAGTATTTGATTTCTTTCTATATTCTAGATATTAATCCTCTGTCAGAAGAGTAGCTAGCAAATACTTTCTCCCATTCTGTGGGTTCTCTCATCACATTCTTAATTGTTTCCTTGGCTGTACAGAAGCTTTTTTTTGTAGTATTTATATTTTAGTTGTACTTGGACACAATGCCTTTATTGTATTTATTTATTTGTATATGGTGCTGAGGATTGAACCCAGGATCTTGTACGTACTAGGCAAGCACTCTACTGCTGAGCCACAACCTCAGCCCCTGTACAGAAGCTTTTTAATTTGATGCTATCCAATTTATTCTCTCCTTCATTATTTCCTTAAATTTAGGTGTTCTATTGAGAAAGTCATTGCCTGTGCCTAAAAGCTGGAGTGTTGACCCTACATTTTCTTTTAGGAGTTTCATAGTTTCTGGTCTAATTCTGATGTCTTTGATCCATTTTGAGTTGATATTTTGTGCAGGGTGAGAGATAAGGATCTAGTTTTATTTTTCTACATATAGAAAACCAGTTGACCCAGCACCATTTGTTTCAAAAGGCTATCTTTTCTTCAGTGTATTTTTTTTGGCAATTTTGTCAAGGATCAGATGGCTGTATCTGTGTGGCTTTGTCACTGTGTCTTCTATTCTGTACCATTGATTTATGTGTCTCTTTTCATGGACTACCATGCAGTTTTTGTTACTATAGTTTTGTGGTGTAACTTGAAATCAGGCATTGTGATGCCTTTAGCATTACTTTTTTGTTTTGTTTTGGTTTGGTTTGGTTTAAAATTGATTTCACTATTCTGGGTCTTTTAGTCTTCCAAATGGATTTTAGGACTGTTTTTTTTCTAGTTCTGTGAAGAATATTGTTGATATTTTGATGGGGAGTGCATTGAATCTCTATAGTGCTTTTGGTAGTATGGCCATTTAAACAATATTAATTCTGCCTATCCATAAACATTGGTGGGTTTTCCATTTTCTGAGGTCATCTTAAATTTATTTCTTCATTGTTCTATACTTTTCATTGTGGAGGTTTCACCTCCTTTTTCAGATTTATTCCTAGGTATTTTTTAAGGCTATTGTGAATGGTGTTGTTTTCCCAATTTCTTTCTTACCATATTTGTTGTTTGATTTTTATAAGCTGATTTTGTAACCTGACACTTTGCCAAATTTATTAGGTCTAGCTGTCTTTTGGTGGAGTGTTTTTTTTATCTTCTAAATATAGGATCATATTATCTGCAAACAGTGATAATTTGACTTCTTCATTTCCTATTTATATCCATTTTATTTCCTTCTCTTGCCTAACTGCTCTGCCAAGAATTTCTAGCACTATACTAAATTGGAGTGATTAGAGTGGGCATTCAGGTCTCAGATTTTAAAGGAAATTCTTTCAGTTTTTTCCTCCATTTTCTGAGGTTGGCTTTGTGTTTTCCACACATAGCCTTTACGATGTTCAGGTAGATTCATTCCTTCTATCTCCAGTATTTTCAATGTTTTTAGCATGAGTGGGTACTGAATTTTGTTGAAGGCCTTCTCTGCTTCTTGAGATTACTAAGTGATTTTTGTCCTTAAATCTGTTAGTGTGATGAAGTACACTTATTGATTTGCATATATTAAACCATCCTTGCATCTCTGGACTAAAACCAACTTGGTAATAGTGTACAATCTCCTTAATATGTTGATTTTTGAATATTTTATTAAGTATTTTTACTTCTAAGTTCATCCGGGATATTGATGTGGAGTTTTCTTTACTTGATGTGTCTTTATATGGTTTTGGTATGAGTGTGATTCTGGCTTCATAGAATGAATTTGGAAGTGTTCCATTTCTTTCTATTTCATGGAATAGATTGAGGAGTATTGGCTTTAGTTCTTTTAATGTTCTATAGGATTTAGCTTATAATCCATCGGTCCTGGGCTTTTGTTTGTTAGAAGGCTTTTTATTACTGCCTCTACCTCATTACAAGTTATTGGTGTGTTAAGGTTTTTTATGTTCTCTTGATTCAGTTTTGGCAGATCACATTTGTCTATAAAAGTATCCATTTCTTTTAGGTTATCCAATGTTTCAGAATATAAATTTTCAAAATAAGTTCCTTATTATCTACTGGGTTTTTGAAATATCTGTGATGATTTCTCTTTTTTAGGCTCTATAATTTTATTAATTTGTTTTTTGCCCCTTTTTCTTTTTTGGCTATGGGCTTTTCTTTTTCTTTTTCTTTTTTTTTTTGGTTGTTTGTTATTTAATTTTTTAAATTTTTTTATTGGTTGTTCAAAACATTACAAAGCTCATGACATATCATCTTTCATACATTTGATTTAAGTGGGTTATGAACTCCCATTTTTACCCCAAATACAAATTGCAGAATCACATCAGTTACACATCCACATTTTTACATAATGCCATATTAGTGACAGTTGTATTCTGCTACCTTTCCTATCCCCTACTATCCCCCCTCCCCTCCCCTCCAATCTTCTCTCTCTACCCCATCTACTGT
>NW_026000283.1:12511309-12526648 GCF_001458135.2 Marmota marmota marmota | reverse complement strand
GGTCGTCGGGTTGCGTGGGCCGGGGCCTCTGCGCAGGCAGGAGGCCGATGGTCACCGGGTTGCGCGGGCGGCGGCTGGTGGATCTGGACCTCTGCGCCGCGTGGCAGAGATTCACTTGTCTGGGGCAAACTGTCACCTCCAAAAATCCTACTAATTCCTGGCCGGTCTCTCTTCAGTGGAATTTTGCTAGAGGTTTCTCAGCAGGTAGAATCTAAGCATATCAATGCGTCTCTCTGACCCTGTTATTGAGGAGATACTGAAAGCGCTGCCTCCCCGCCCGCCGCCATGTTCTGCTTACTGTTGTTTGTTTTTTAGTTTGGCTAAGGGCTTTTAAATCTTATTTATCTTTTCAAAGAACCAAGTGTTTTATTGATCATTTGTACTGTCTGTTTGTTTTATTCTCAAGTTCACTGATTTCAGCTCTGATCTCAATTTTTCATTCTTTATACTGGTTTGGAATTGATTTGTTCTTTTTTTTCAAGGGTCATGTGATGCATCATTAGTTTGTTATTTGGGGCCTTTCTGATTTTCTTATGTAGGCACTCAGCTATAAACTTCCTTCTTAGAACTGCCTTCATAATGTTCCAGAGGTTCTCTTATGTTGTGCCACAATTCTCATTTGAGTCTAAGAATATTAATTTCTCCCATGATTTATTCTATTACCCATTCATCATTAAAAAGAATATTGTTCAATCTCCATGAGTTCATATAGTTTATATAGGATTTAGGCATGTTGATTTCTAATTTCATTACACCATAATTTGATAAGATGCAAGGAATGATATCAACTTTTTGGTATTTTCTAAGAGTTGCTTTGTCACTTAACATATGGTCTATCTTGAAGAATATTCCATAAGCTTCTGAAAATAAAGTATACTCAGCTATTGTTGGATGAAATATTCTATAGATGTCTGTTAGGTACATCTGATTTTTATATTTTTCAGGTCCAAAGTGTCTTTACTGAGTTTATGTCTGGATGACCTATCTAATGGTGATAGAGGTGTATTGAGATCTATCTGGGACTTCAATTTGAGTAGTGTCTCTTTTATGTAATTAGTTGCAGCCATGTTTGGGAAACAAATATTTATTATTTTTGTGTCTTCTTGTTGGAGTGTTCCCTTTACCAATATGCAGTGACCTTCTTTGATTTTCTGATTAATTTTGGTGTGAAATAGCTTTGTCAGATGTGAGATTAGCTACTCCTGCTTGTTTTGGGGTTCCATTTGCATGGTCTATCAATTTCCATCCTTTCACTTTGAATTTGTGGTTGTCTTTGCCTATAAGTATGCATCTCTTGCAAACCACATATACTAGGGCCTTGATTTTAGTCTATTATGCATGACTATATCTTCTAATTGGAGAGCTGAGGCCATTTACATTCAATGTAATTATAGAAAGAAGTTTATTAATTCCTGACATTTGACTGATTTGTTGTGTTTAATTTGGTCCTTTCCTCATTTGCTTAGCTACCCTTCAAATGAAATTTGTTCTTTTCTGAGCTTCAAGGTTTTATTTTTATTTTGTGTGCCGTATTTCTTTAATTAAGTTCTATAGTACAATTTTAGTAATAATGAATTCTTTTAGTTTCTGCTTATCTCAGAAGGTTTTTATCTCATCTTCAAGTTTGAATGAAAGCTTTTCTGGATACAGCAGTCTTGGCTGACAGTCATTTTGTTTCAGGATTTGGAACACATCATTACAAGCCCTTCTGGCTTATAAAGTTTGTGCTGAGACATCAGAAGTGATTTTGTGTGGGTTGCCTCTAAATGTAGCTGGATGTTTTCCTCTTGAGGATTTTAAAATTCTGTCCTTGTTGTGTATGATAGGCATTTTAATTATTATGTGCCATGGAGGGGTTCTTTTTTGAACTTCTCTACTTGGGTTTCTGAATGACTACTATATCTGGATGTCCATCTCATTTTGAAGCTTTGGAAAATTTTCTGTTGCTATTTCCATGAAGAGTTTACTCATCCCATTAGCCTGCACCCCACAGCCCTCATCAAATTCAATGATTTTTATTTCTTTTTTTTTCTTTTTTTAGCACTGTGGATTGAACGAAGGGGCACTCAACCACTAAGCAACATCCCCAGCCCTTTTTAAATTTTATTTAGAGACAGGGTCTCACTAAGTTGCTGAGAGACTCACTAAGTTGCTAAGGCTGGCTTTGAATTCACAATTCTCCTACCTCACCCTCTGAGCCACTGGGATTACAGGCATGCCACCATGCCTGGCTAAATCCAATGATTCTTAAATTGGTTTCTTCATGTTGACCAAGAATTCTTGTATATTCTGATCATGGTTACTTATTTTTCTCCTCTTTAATACTGAAGGTTCTTTAAGTCTGAATGTTTAAGGCTGGCCAATTTGTCTTCAAGCATTGACTTCTGTCTTCAGCAATTCATGCATTATTTAATAGACAAGTCAAATTTTACTATGAAAACCAGAATCCTTCCCTATCACCTGCCTTCAGTTTCCTAGAGACTACTCCTTTCAACAAATTTCATTTCTTCTGAAATCAACTTTGTGTTACATAAAAATATTACTACTATTTATTATCATTATATATATAATAATGACTTCATTTTCTGGCTTAGCGAAGCATAATTGAAAAATGAAATTTGTATATATTTATAGCATAAATATATTGAACATATTTACATATGTATTTTGAAATATGTATACATTATGAAATGAATATCACAATCAAACAAATTGATATACCATCACCTCCTGTACTTACCTTACTTTATTGGTGTTAAGAACTTTTTTCCTTTGTAAATTTCTATACAGCACTAATAACTATAACTATAGTACTAATAGTATTAAAGCTATAGCTATAATACAAATAACTAATAACTATAGTACCATACTGTACATTAGTTCTCTAGAATTTAATACTGAAAGTTTCAAAATTTTGACCAACATCTCCCCACTTCCCATCCCAGGAAAACCACAATTTTACTTTCTACTTCTGTGAGTTCCAACTTTTTAGATTTTACATATAATTGTGACCATGAAGTATTTGCATTCTTTTTCTGGCTAATTTCACTTAGGTATTTCCTCCAGGCTTATCCATGTGGTCTCAACTGACAGGATTAACTTCTGATTAAGATTCGATAATTTTCCACTCTATGGTGTGTGCATGTAGTGTGTGTGTGTGTGTGTGTGTGTATATATCTTATGTATAATTTTCTTTGTCCATGTGAGATGATATAACATTTTGATTTTAATTTGCATTTATCTGAAGGGTAGTGATGAGAACTTTTTCATTTACTTATTGGCCATTTGTATGCATGACTTCATTTGAGAAGGACCATGGTCAGTTCAGGGGTATTGTCCATTTTCAATTGGATTGTTCATTTCCTTGCTATTGAGTTGCTTTAGTTCTTTCTGTATATTTTGAATATTAACCTTTGGAGGATTTAAAAATATTTTTTCCTTTCATTGGTTATATCTTTACTTTGTTCTTTCCTTTCCTGTGTGTAAGCTTTTCAGTTTGATATAATCAGATTTTTCTACTGATTTAATGCTTATGGTTTTGGTATCCTTTCCAAAATTTGTTATAGTTTATTTCCTGCATAAAAAATGTTACATTGTATACTATTATAGATGAGACTGTTTTCTTAATTTGTTTTTTGCATAGTTATTTGTTAGTATATAGAACTGCAACTGATTTTGTATGTTGATTATGTATTTTGAAATTTTGCCTAATTCATGTATTGGTTTTACTAGTTTGTTGGTGGAGTTTAGAGTTCTCACTACATAATATAATGCCATCTGCATAAAAAATTATTTTTACTCTTTAATTTCAAATTTGGATGCCATTATTTTGTTTTGGCTCTTAACTGATCTTGCTCAGACTTCTAGTAATTTATTGAATATAAGTGAGGAAATTTGGGATCATTAATTTTGTTCCTGATTTTAGAGAAAAAAGGCTTTAGTTTTACCTGTTGAGTATGAAGTTAGATGTACATGTGTTATACGTGGCCTTTATTATATTGAAGTATATTCCTTCTATATATAATATGTTGAGAGTTTTTAATCATACAGTGTATAACTTTTTAAATAATTTTATTGCATTTGTGGAGATTATCATGATTTATATCCATCAATCTGTGAATGTGCTGTATCATTCAAATCAATCTGTGAATGACTGTCCTTGCATCCTAGGGATAAATTACACTTGATCACAGTGTATAATCCTGTTAAGGTGCTATTAAATTTGTTTTGATGGCTATTTTGTTGAGGATTTCTGCATCTATATTCATCACAAATATTGGCTTGTACTTTTCTTGTACAGATGGTATTCAATTTATGATGGTGAGACTTATGTGTTTTCAATTTCATGATGGCATGAAAGTGAGACATGTTCAATAAAAATGTACTTCAAATTTTGAATTTTAATCTTGTTATTGGGCTAATTATATGAGGTACAATACTCTCTTGTGTTACTGTGTGTTATCAGTGAGCTTACAGTTAGCCACACAATTGAAAAAGTAAACAACTGGTACTTTTTTTTGTAGATGGACACAATACCTTTACATTACTTATTTATTTTTATGTGATGCTGATGATCAAACCCAGTGCCTCACATGTGCTAGGTGAACACTTGAATACTGAGCTACAATCCTAGCCCCAACAATTGATACTCTTTTTTTCTTTTTAAAATTTTGTCCTAATTAGTTATACATGACTGTAGAATGCACCCTGACACAACTGATATTCTTTTGGTATAGATACTAGGTGTCCCCCAAAAGCTTATGATTGAGACAATGCATGAATATCCAGGTAAAATGATTTGTTTATGGGAGACTTGACCCAATCAGTGAATTAATCCCATAATGGGAATTAACTGAGTGGTAACTGAATACAGGTAGGTGGGGCTGGAGGAGATGCTCACTGGGGATATGCCTTTGGGGTATATATTTGTATCTGGCTAGTGGAGTCCCTCTGTCTCTCTCTCAGCTTCCTGGTAATGTCTGATATGTTTCCCTCCCCCATACTCTTCCATCCTGATGTTCAACCTCGCCTCAAGCCCTAATGAATGGAGTCAGCTGTCTATGGACTGAGAAGTCTGAAACTGTGAGCCCAAAAATAAACTTTTCCTTCTCTAAAATTGTTCTTATTAGATCTTTTAGTCAGAGCAGCTTAAAAAGCTGACTAAAACAGATCCTCTTCTGTGTGCTGTGTAGTATTCAATAAATTACATAAGATAATCACCACTTAATTATAAAATAGCCTTTGTGCTACATGATTTTGTCCTATTGTACACTAATGCTAATATCTTTCCTAAGACAGTCTAGATTAAGCTATAATATTTGATAGGTTAGGTATATTAATTTTTTCTTGTAGTGCTAAGAATTAAACACAGGCCCTTTTGCATGCTAGGCAAGCAGTAAGTTTGTTGGCATATAAATTACTCACAGTAGTCTCTTATTTCTGTGGTATCAACTATAAGATCTTTTTGACTTAAAATGCATTTATTTCAGTGCATTGTACTAAGTGTGCTGTTTTAGTCTGTTTTAAGGTTTCATTGATATTTTTCTATTGCCTTTCATGTCTCTAATTCATTTTTTCTTCTCTAATCTTCATTATTTTCTTCCTTCTGCTAACTTTGAACTTAGTTTGTTCTTTTGAAGTAAAACATTATGTTGTTTAATTGATATCTACTTTTTTGATGTAGGTGTTTATTGCTATAATCTTCCTTTTAGAAATGCTTTTCCTACATCCCATGAGTCTTGGTATGATGTATTTCTATTTTCTTTTGTTGCAAGATAGCTTTTGATCTTCCTTGTTTTCTTCTTGGAACCATTGTTGTTCAGGAGCATGTTGTTTAATTTTCATATTTGTGAATTTTCTAATTTTCCTCAAGTTGTTTTTTAGAAATGATACTCAATATGATTTCAACCTTTTAAAACTTGTTAAAATTAGTTTTATGGCCTAATATATGACCTGCCCTGTAGAATATTGTATGTGATTTATAGAAGAATGTGTATTTTGCTACTGTTAGATGGAATGTTCTGCAAATATCTATTAGCCTTATTTCTCCTAAATTATACTTTATATCTGCTATTCCTTTAATTATAGATAGAATAAATAATGTCTCTATTGCTAAAAGTGAAATATTGAAATACCCTACTATTATTGTAATCTATCTCTCCTCACAGATGTATTTATATTCACATATTTTGGTGTACTGATGTTAGCGCCATGTCTATTTTCTTTTTAAATTTTATTTATTTGGGGGTACCAGAGATCAAACCCACATGTGCTTAACCACTGAGCTACATCCCCTGCACTCTTTATTTATTTATTTATGTTTTTGAGACAGGGTCTCACTAAGTTGCTTAGGGCCTTGTTAAGTTGCTAAGGCTGGCTCTGAACTTTCAATCTGCCTGCCTCAGCCTCCTGACTCACTGCGATTACAGGCATGTACCACCATATGTGTCACTATATAATTACCAATTGTGAGATTCTCTTGATGACTTAACAATTTTAGCTACATATTTTATTTTACTTATTCTAGCTTTTTGTCTTAATGTCTATTCTATCTGATAAAACTATTTCTGTTCTCTTTTGCATTCCATTTTTATAAAATATCTTTTTCCACTACTTCATTCTACATTTATTGTATGCCTATAGGTAAACTAAATATCTTGTATGCAACATGTGTCTTGTTTTTATTTTTAACCCATTCAACCATACTATGCCTTTTGTTTGGAGAATTAATTCATTTATATCTTGGGTGATTGTTGATATGTAATGACTTATTACTGACATTTTTTTAGTTATTTTTTTTCTTTTTTTCCTGCCAGATCTATTGATTCTTCCCTCCTCTCTTGCTCTTGCTTTGATATTAGGAGATTTTCTATTATGGTATGCTTTGATTTCTTACTTTTATCCTTTGTATATCTACTATAGGCTTTCATTTTGTGGCTAACATGAGCTGACAAAAATATTCTTAGAGTTTTAACTAGATAGTAAGATGATAACAACTTAACTGTGTTAATCTGTTATAACCCTGTACCTTTTTATTTTACCAACCCCTATATTTTAATTTACTGATGTGAGAAATTACAACTCTTTACATTATGAATACTTGAACAAATTATTAGAGCTATTTTTACTTTAAATAGCTTTGTCTTTAACTTTCATACCAAGGATGCAAGTGATTTACACACCACTGTTTTGTGGTAATCACTTCCTAACTGAATTTAAGAGGCCAAATTTACCCTGATAACAAAGTCATACAAGGAAACTACAAAAGATCAAAATTAGAATCCAGTATTCCCAATGAACATAGATGAAAAAATCCTCAACAAAATATTAGCAAATAAAATTCAGCTGCACATTAAAATGATCATTCATTATAATCAAGTTGCATTTATCTCAAAGATGCAGGATGGTTCAACATACACAAAACAACATGAACAATAGGAATGACAAAGGCAATGCCACAGTCATAATAAATGTGAAAAAAATTTTCAACTTCAATGTTCTTTTATAATAACAATATCTGAACAGATGAAGCATAGAAGGAATGTACCTCAAATAATAAGCCTATATATTAGAAACCTATAGTTACATTAAACTCAGTGGTGAAAAGGTATATCTTCCTCTAAGATCAGGAATAAGACAAGGATATTTATTCTTGCCCCTTTGACTCCACAGAGTAATGGAAGTCCTAACCAAAGCATTTAGGCAAGAGAAAGAATAAAAGTCACCCAAAATGGAAAATAGTAAAACTGTCCCTGTTTGTAAATCATATGACCTTATACATAGAAAAGCCTACATACTTAAATAATAAAACTGTTAGAATAAATAAAATAAATAGTAGACACAGAAGAAAACAACAATATTTCTATACACTAAGATGAACTATGTCAAAAATAAATCAAAGGAATAATCACATTTACAATATCTACAAAAATAAAACACTTAGGAATAAATTTAATGAAGGAGATTAAAGATCTATATACTGAAAACTATAAAACATTGATGAAAATATTGAAGATACAAATAAATGGAAAAATGTTGTATGGTCATAAATTTGAAGGTTTAATAATATTAAAATGTTCATACCATGGAAAGCAATGTACAGAATCAGTATAGTCACTATAAAAATTCCAATGACACTTTTCACAGAAAGACAACAGTCTATTCTAAAATTCACATGGAAGCACAAAACCTTTTGAGCAACTAAAGAAACTTTGAGCAAATAGAATAAAGCTGTAAATATCACAGTATCTGAATTCAAATTCTATTAAGTGCTATAGTAATATTCAAAACAGTATGTCACTAGCGTAGAAACAGCCATAGAGACCATTAGAATAGCATATAGAGTCTAAAAATAAACCCATGTATTTATGGTCAGATGACTGTCATCAAAGTTGTCAATAGCCCACAATGGGCATTGGAATGCTTCTTCAATAAATAGTGTTGGGAGAACTGGACACCCACATGCAGGAGATTGAAATTGGAATATAATCTCACATTATATGCCAAAATCAACTCAAAACAGACTTATAAGACATAAAGACTTATAAGACCTGAACTACTGAGGAAAATATGGGGAATGTTGCAAGACATTGATCTGAGCAATGAATTCTTGGATATGACCCTAAAAGTAACATAGGAAACAAAAGTAGACTTAGACAAATATGATTATATTAAATGTAAAGGCTTCATAGCAAAGGATACAACAGAGTGAAAATTTATTTATAAATCTTACAGATATATGTTAGAAAATAGGAAGGTGAAAAATTAAGTTCTATGCAATTATTTCAAGAAGTTAGATAAATCAAACAGAGAATCAACAAAAATCAATTAAAAATTCAACAAAGAAAATCACTAAGTCAAAAGTTGTTTCTAGCAAATGACTATAATTTGATAAATAAATTGTGGTATATTCTGTAAGAAAAATATACAATAGAGAAATTATAAAGAACAAATTCTTCTACAAATAACATGAATTATTTTCATCACATAATTTTGAATAAATAATGCTAGAAATAAAATTGTGCATATGGATATCATTCCAATTTATAAAGTTTCAAGAAGAAAAAAATAATCCAAGTTTGTTAAAATAAGAATAGTGGCTATATTTCTGGTGTAATGACCAGTAGGGGACATGTTACAGGCTTTAATGATGCTGGGAATATTTATTTCCTTGATTTGAATGGTGGTTTAAGAAATGTGTTTGGTCAGTAAAAATTTCTATAGCCTAAACACTCAAAAAAATTCTGAGCTAAACACAATTTATAAATTTTAGTTTATATGTCAGTCTTTAATCCAGATTTTTCTAAGTCTTACATGACTTTAGAGAGTAGCTTGGCAGTATATATTAATGTGAAAAAAATTAATATACCAAAACCTACTAATTTTGCATCCAGTGATAACTCTTAATACACTTGTATGTACTTAGTAAGAGAAGAAGAGACATATTTTGTACTCTCCTCAGACTTTAAACAGAGTGTGAGACCAAAATTTGTATAAAGAAAAACAAAAAACATCCAAAATTAAAATGAATTAACTGAATAAAATATAAGAACATAATTTTGACTCCCAAGTTCACAGCATGACATGTAAAATAATATAGCATTTACAAAACATTAAGAACAACATCCATGGAGATATAAAATTATGAAAACATAGACTAAGGATGTACATCAAATTCATGATGGTAGTTAGGTGGTTGCTTGTGAGAGATAATGGGGTAAGTCTATTTAGGAGAACAACATTTTGTGTATAATATTCTAATACTTTCATGTGAAAATGTTTAAATCAGAAAGAATAAATATAAATATTTGTTGATTCTCAATGGTGGGAGTAGAGGTGTCTTATATATTATTATATGTAGTCATCTTTACTTTTAAAATATCAAAATTATAAAATGTAATAGGTGGTAGGTGGAAGCAAGTTGAAGAATGAAAAAGGTAGAGAAATCCCTAGGGCTAAAATATGTGTACATGTGGGCCTCAGAGAAGATGGAAACTAACCTACTAATAGGAAGTCTTGAGAAACTTTGGGCTCTATGTAGATTGTGTACAGTTAGCATTTGTTCTCAAGTAAAACAAACCAAAACAAAACAAAAATAGAAGACAATGTTTAAAGAAAGCTAAGGCTTCTAATATGGATACTGAAATCCATCAGAATCACCCGGAGGGTTTTATAAGATGCACAATTCTGGTCATGACCTGGGAATTAGTGAGAAATACAAATTCTTAATCCTATCAATTATTGAATCAAAACTCTGGAGACAGAGATGAGGTGCTATTGCTGTTTCTGGCCCAGGGTCCTTAGGTTGAGAAACAATACCCTAAAATAAAGTCTTCTTTCTTTATTTGCCACATGTACAGAGCTGGCTATTATCTGATCTCCCTAAAGGAAGCTTGACTTTTGAGTTTTCCTGCTCCACCCTATACAAATTTTCCAGTGAGATTTCTCAATGAAGGGAAAGACCAACAGGAAAAGAAAACCTTTATTACAGTAACCAAGATAACCCTTAGCACATATATTACTGTTCTGTTTTCAATGGCAGAAAGAAAGATAACCAGGTTTGTAGGCATTTAAGTAGCATTAAAGCAGGTTTTTAAGCAGCATTAAAGCATTAATGAGAAAGGAAAACAAATATATTCAAAAAGATGATACAAAGGAAATGGGATAATTTGGGTGACAGAATACAATTAATAAAATACAATTAAAACTCTTTTAGAGACATGATAGAACTGTTTTCCAATATGGCATCCATTAGCTACATTTGAATCTTTGAATTGAAATTTAAATTGATGTATATTAAACAAAATTAACTATCTCAGTTGCACTTGCCACAGATAAAGGGCTCAAAATATTCCTAGTGGCTACCATTTTAGACAATGCCAACTAAATATTTGTGTCCCCCAGAATCTGTAAATTGTCATTTTAGCCCATATATGATGGCATTAGGATGTAGGGTGTTTGGGAAATTATTAGTTCATAAGGTTATTCATTCTCTTTATAACAAGGATGGCCTTTCATTCAATTTCCAATAAAATATTTCTCATTTCCATCTAAAACATCATCAAAATGAAAGATTGCCTCATCAATAAGTGGTGTTGTGAAAACTAAACATCCACATATAGAAGAATGGTTTCCTTAAATTATACATAAATCAACTTAAAATCAATTAAAGACTTAAAGACCTAAACCATGAAATTCTTAGAAAAAAATGAGAAAAACTCCTTGACATTTATCTTAGTGAAGATTTTTGGATATGATACAAAAAGCAGAGCAACAAAAATATAAATAAACAAGGTGAGTCACATCAAACAAAAAGATTTCACACAATAAAGGAAACAGTCAACAAAAATAAAAGACAATCTATAGAATGTGAGAAATATTTACAAATTATATATCTGATAAAATATCCAGGAACTCATAATTTAATACAAAAAACTGGCAAATGATCTGAAGTCATTTCTCTAAAGAAGATATTCAAATGATCAACAAGTATATGTAAAGGTGTTAAGTGTCACCAATCATTAGGAGAATGAAAATCAAAACCACATGAGATATTACTTGCTTCACTGGTTAGGATGGCTCTTATTAAAAAACAAAATATAAAACTATATTCTGTCATTTTCAACTTCAATAAAATCTTTTTTAAAATTTTTATTTATTTATTTATTTAGTCATACATGACAGTAGAATGCTAGAATGCATTTTGATATATAATACATACATGGAATGTACATACATCAATCATATTGTCTATTCTATTCTGCTGCCCTTCCTATCCTCCCTACTCCTCCCCTCTTCTCCCATCCTTTCTCTCTAAAAACAAATGCTAAATGTCTTCTCTGATATAAGGGGGGTGACTCAAAATGGGATAGGGAGGAAGAGCATGAGAAGAAGACTACCACTAAATAGGGAAGAGAGGTGGGAGGGAAAAAGAGGGAGAAGGGGAGTTGCACAGAAGATGGGAGGAGAACCTCATTGTTATACAGAATACATATATGATGTTGTAATGAGAAAAAGAAAAAAAAGTGTGTCGCAATAAAATCTTAAACTAACCAAAATGGATTGAAATACTCATGATAAAAATCATGAGTTTACAATGGTACTTTGAAAAATCATCAGTGACTTTTGAAGAATGTGATGGTACTAAATCGATATTCTAAAAATTAGTGACTATCAGGATTTCAGAAGGGAAAGAATCAAGCAATTGTTCTGCCTTTCTATAACAAGCTGTATCTTAGAAAAAGAAATAGTTGCAGAGAGGAACTTTCTCTTTATAGAAGTCTTCTAATAAGTTAATAATGTCTGACGGACAGAATAAGAAAATACTTATTTTGTACCCCTAATGAAATAATGGATGTAATCATTTTTAATTTAACGAAACAGATAAAAGTTAAAACATGAGATGATTAGGGACATTTGAACACTAATGTGATATTTGATATTAAAGAATTATTAAGGTTTAAGTATAATAATTATGTTCAGTTATAGTAAAATTATTTATAGATGAAATTATATCCTGGCTGAAATTGATTTCAAAATAATTCAGGAGAAAAGAGGACAGAGTTATAGATGAAACAAGATAGTTCAAGTGTTTATAATATTAAAGCCTGATTGATAAATAAATTTAGGCATATTGTTATATTACTACTACAATTTGAATATTTGTGTCCCCTCAAAATTCATTTTGAAACTTTTTTTTTTTTTATGATAGTAGCCCTACTTCTTCCTCATGGTTGGAATCAATTATCCCTGCCAGTAGATGACTCCTTTCCTTGACTGCTGATCTTCTGGCATGAACAGCACAAAATAGCCCAGCAGTAAAGTTGAATAGGACTCATACCATTCAAGTTCCAAAAAGATATTACACCAGACATTTAGCTGCCTTTCCACTGGCACCATATTAAGTAATGAAAGTTTTAATAACTGAACCACAACAGCCAAGGGCTATCCATGTTTCATATACCACCATAGATGAAGTTACTCATTGCCAGCTGGGCTGCACAATAATCCAGTTCTTAAATATTATTTTAGAATCTACTTTCTAGGATAGTTCCAAATGTCAACTTTCTTAGATAAGGTTCAAATTTTAAATAGAATAAGAATTTCCATTAGTGAAATGCACTTTGAAGTCTCCAAGTAGATACAAATACTCATCCAATAAAATGACTAAAATTTAAAAAGACTGAAAATATCACATTCCATCATCTTTGCTAAAGTAAATGTATGAAGACAGGAATTAGTGTGAAAATACTTTATATACAACCAGACATATGAAAAAGTGTGCTGTATATGTGTAATAAAAATTGTAATGCATTCTGCTGTCATTTATTTTTAAAAATCAATTAATTTTTTTTTAAAAACCAAAAAAATACTGTTAGCAAGGATATGTTGCATCTATAACTTGTATACATTGCTGGTGTAAAATCACTAAGAAGAGCAGTTTTATTTTCTTATCATTTATGATACACTTAATTTAGGAGACAGTAATTCCTCATCTAGATATTTATTTAATCAAAAGAAATGGAAACTATGGCTGATGATACATATTGCTGTTCAAAGCCACAGAAATATCTGCAATTAGTGCCTCATTAATAGCTCAATCATGATAGCAAAAGACTACAAACTACTCTAATTTGCATCAATAGAAGAATGCCCAAACAAGTTCTAGTATATTTATGTGATACCTTACTCAGTTGCAAAAAGGTAACAAATACTGAAACACATTAAAATCTAGATGAAACTCAAAATACTAAAGCTTGGGTTGGGGAAAATGGAATGATATAATACAGTATATATTTGTGGTAGGTTAGATATTAGGTGTCCCCCAAAAGCTCATGTATGAAACAATGCAAGAACATTTAGCAGTGAAATGATTGGGTTATGAGTGTCTTCACCCAATCAGTGAATTAATCCCTTAACAGAATTTACTGAGTGGTATTTAAAGATAGGGTGGGTATGGTGTGGCTGGAGGAAGTAGGTCCCTGGGGGCATGTCTTTGGGGTATATATTTTGTATCTGGTGAGTGGAATCTCTCTCTCTGCTTTCCAATCATCATGTGAGCTGCTTCTCTGCCATACTCTTCCACTATAATGTTCTGCCTCACCTGGAGCCCTGAGAAATGGAACCAGCTGTATAAGAAGTGAGACCTTTGAAACCATGAGCCCTGAAATAAACTTTTCCTCCTCCAAAATTATTCTTGTCGGCTCTTTTAGCAGAAAAAAAAAAAGCTGTCTAAAACAATATTATATGAGTCCAATTTTAGAACATGCAGAAATTATTTATATTTAGATTGGGGTTGGGTGGGATTGTGTACTACAGACAGGTAGAATGGAACTTTCTCTTTTTATTTATTTATTTTTTTAGTTATACATGACAGGAGAATCCATTTTGATATGATTATACAAGCATGGAATATATCTTATTCTATTAGGACCCTATTCTTGTGGATTTACATGATGGTGGGATTCACTGTTGTGTATTTATGTATGTACATAGGAAAATTATGGCAGATTCATTCCACTGTCTTTCCTATTGCAATATATATTCCCTTCCCTTCATTCCCCTTTGTCTAATCTAATGAATTTTTATTCTTAACCCCCCCTGAACTGTTGTGGGTTAGCATCTACATATCAGAGAGTGCATCCAGCCCTTTTTTGGGGACTGGCTCATTTCATTAGCATCATATTCTCCAGTTTCAACCCTTTACTGTCAAATGTCGTTATTTTATTCTTCTTTATGGCTGATTAATATTCCACTGTGTATATATACCACATTTTCTTTATCCATTCATCTGTTAAAGGGCAACGAGGTTGGTTCCATAGCTTGACTGTTATAAATTGAGCTGCTATAAAAATTGATGTGGTTGAGTCAATGCAGTATGCTGATGTTAAGTCCATTGTATATATACCAAGGTGTGGGATAACTCAATCAAATAGTTCCATTCCAAGTTTTCTAAGGACTCCCCATACTGATTTCTAGAGTGGTTACACCAATTTGCAGCCCTACCATCAATGTATGAGTGTACCTTTTTCACCACATCCTCACCAACATTGTTACTTGTATTCCTGATAATTGCCATAGAATGAAACTTTTATGTGATGATAATGTTCTGTATTTTAACTAGGGTAACAGTACCATGATTATTGAGTTTTTCAAAACTCAATGAAGCTGGGCTGGGGATGTGGCTCAAGTGGTAGCGTGCTCGCCTCACATGTGTGTGGCCCAGGTTCTATCCTCAGCACCACATACAAATAAGTGTCCACCGAAAACTAAAAAATAAATATTAAAAAGTTCTCTTTCTCTCTCTCTCTCTCTCTCTCTCTCAAAAAAAAAAAAAAAAAA
>NW_026000283.1:12499826-12509363 GCF_001458135.2 Marmota marmota marmota | reverse complement strand
CCCTATGCCTGCTTCCAAAGGGACAGAAGAACCTACCCAGGACTCCTTCTCCTTCAACCCAGTGGATGAGTCCCTGCCATAACACAATTCTCTTTCTAAGGAAGCCTCCCCAGCAACTGTCCCCTTGGGCCCTCGGCTCTTCTCTCCTCCTCTCACATGCTTACAGGCTGCTGCTGCCCAATCCACATCTCTGTGTCCTCTACATGAGGTGGTTGGGGTAGATGGTGTAATCCGGGTTCATGTGCCTTTTTCTTTGTCAGATCTTTCACAGAAAAGCACTTGGGTGCTATACTTCAAGTCCCACCACATATATCAAAGAGTTTCAATATCTGACAATCATATAATTTGACCTTCCACAATGTCCATATGATTTTGTCTAACACCCTCCTGCCCAAGAAGTGCAGGTGAATCTGGGAGCATGCTAGAAATGATGCTGATGAGGTACATCAGACCTCCCCTGCCCATCTGATTGGCACTGAAGCGGTCCCTGATCAGGACCCCAATTGGGATTATAATTCACCTACAGGAGTAACTAGTAAAAAACAATTCATTACTTGACTCATGACAGGACTTAGAAAGGCAGCCCATAAGGCTTTCAATTATGAAAGGCTCCAGGAAATCTTCTAAGAATGAAAACCCTTCAGCATTTTTAGATCACCTAATCAAGACTTTATAACAATATACTAATCTGGACCCTGAGACTCAAGATGGGAGATAACTATTAATAACCTACTTTTTCTCCCAGATTTTCCCAGTTATTAAGGCCAAACTAAGGTGCCTTGAGAGGGGACCCCTAATTCCCCAAGCTGAGGTTCTGGAAGTGGCCTTTAAAATGTATAACAAGAGAGACAAGAAGGTCAGTAAGCAGAAGTATCAGATGCTTGCTGAAGCCATCCATCCAGCCTTAGCATCTGTCCCTGGTTCCACTGGCCCGTGGAAGGGTCCCTCAGACCACCTGGACCCTATTTTAAATGTGTTCAGATGGGTCACTGGGCTCGTACATGTCCTGAGCCTCGCACACCTCTGGGCCCTTGTCCTAAATGCCATCAGAAGGGACACTGGGCCGTTGACTGTCCCCAGCCTATGGTGGACCCTGACCATCCAGCCCTTCTGGTTCCCCTTTCCAACTCTTAGAACCAGCTGCAGAGGACTGACAAGGCCCAGGTCCTCATCACCTGACCACTACCACCACTCCTTGGGAACACAGGGTAATTCTGCATATTTCAGATAGAAATACCAGTGCTTTCTCCTAGATACCAGTGCTACACATTCAGTCCTCAAGAAGTTCTGAGGGCCTACTACTCGTTCTGTGACCTCTACTGTCAGGGTAGAGGGTACACCTTACCAACCCTTACAGACACCTAGCCTTCTTTGAGCTTTATGGCTAATTTTTACTCACAACTTTTTGGTCATTCGACAGTGCCCTGTTCCCCTTATGGGAAGGAATATCCTCACAAAATTGGGGGTTACGCTTTCCTTCTCCCCTCATATATGCTTCCATCCATACTCCCCTGCTGCTGCCCTGATCCTCACTCTTACCTTAGGGCCATCCCCTATTCCTTCTGCCAGTGCCTCCCCATTATCCCCTTCCAAGGTGGAACCTACAGTCTGGGATATTTCAAATCCTTCTATCACCTCACAGCACAAGCCCATTCACATCTGTCTCAAAACCCGCCTCCATTTTCTGGTCCTATTATAATACCTGCACTCCCAACAAAAACTCCTAGGCTTACAACCTATAATTAAAGAACTCTTGTGAAAGAGATTCCTTAGACCTATTCATTCCCCTTATAACATTCTTATATTGGCAGTATAAAAAGCCTAATGTTTCTTACTGCTTGGTCCAAGACCTCTGTTCCATCAACTCTGCAGTTGTCCAATACATCTCATGGTAATCAATCCTTATACCCTTCTCTCCACCATTCCTTCTGGGGCCTCTTACTTCTTAGTGCTAGACCTGAAAGATGCCTTCTCTATTCCCCTCCATTCAGATTCTCAAGGCATTTTCACCTTTACATGGACAGACCTGAGTCTTATAACTCCACTGAGCTGACATGGACAGTTCTCCCCCAAGGGTTCTGAACCCTCATATCTTCGGATAGATCCATACATTTCACTCAGTCTATGACGCTACAGTATGTTGATGACCTCCTTCTTTGCAGTCCCTCCTTTGAAGTCAGTCATTAGGACACCTATAAACTTCTTCCTTTCTTCCCATGACTATAGGATTTCCCCATCCAAGGTACAGCTCTCCTTGGTAATAGTAACATACCTAGGCCTCCTCCTGACCCCTACACACCAAGCCATTACAGTTGATAAAAAGGGTCTTATTGCTAATATACCAACACCCTCTACTAAGGAAAAAATTCTCTCCTCTCTAGATATGGCAGGATTCCTCAGAACTTGAATTCCTAACTACTGTATATTGGCTAAGCCTCTATATGATGTAGCCTGGGGCCCACTCTCTGAAACCCTTTTGCACTCAGTTACAAATTCCTTCACCAGGCTCCAGCAGGCCCTCCTCCAGGCCCCTGCTCTCCATCTCTCTGATCTCACATGCCCATTTTACCTTTACATGGCTGAAGAGCAAGGATTTGCTCTAGAGGTCCTCGGACATATGCTGGGTTGCAACCTTTGCCCCTGTAGCTTTTCTATCAAAGGGTCTTGACCCTTGGCCACAGCCTGTCTACTCATTAACTAGTTAAAGAAACTCACCTTTGGGGCCCCACTCACCATCCTGGCTCCCCATTCCCTAAAGGAACTCCTTGCCTACAAGGGCTTACATTCCTTACCCCCCTGCCACCTTTTATCTCTACAGGTTTCCCTGGTGGAAGATCCTAGTCTTACTTTTCCATTATTATTTATTTATTTTTGCATTACAATTCTTAAAACACCATTATACCATAATTTATCATATCTCTGATTATATATAAGGTATGTTGACACCAAATTCACATCTTCATACATGTATTTTGTATAATGATGAGGGTCTCCTTTCACCGTCCATGCTATTCCCCTTCTCCCTCCCCCAGTCTTACTTTTCAAACTTGCTCACCTTTAAACCCTGCTATTCTCCTCCCTGCTCCTCAGGACCCTTCCACTTTTTCTCCTCTTACCCATTTATGCATTGAAACTCTAGAGGAGCTTCTTCCACATCCGCCCCACACACAGGAAGGCCCCTTGTTCCAGGCAACAGACACATGGCTTACAGATGGCTCCTCCTTCCTTCAGGAGGGAGTTCCTGGGGCAGGGTTTGCTATAGTCTCTCCCCTCCCCAGTAACACATCCAATCAACAGGCTGAACTTGTTGCCCTCATCAGAGCCTTCACTTTGGCCAAGGGAACCTTCCTCAATGTCTACACTGACTCTAAATACACTTTCCACATACTTCTCTCTCACTCTGCAATTTGGAAGGAGCGCAGATTCCTTACCACTAAGGGAACTTTAATTACTAATGCCCCCTTTATTTCCAATCTTCTTCAGACCTCAAAGCTTCCCACTGCCATTGGAATCTCACATTGTAAATCCTATCAGACAGACACCTCCTTTGTGACACTTGGCAACAACAAGGCCGACTCTGAGGCAAGGGCCTCTGCCCTCCAACAGAGGACCACCTGCCATCTTCTGCCTTGCTAGTCCCTCTATGGACTCTTCCCCACCTGACACTCAACAGATGCTTACCTTCCTTCACAACCTCTTTCACCCTAACACCACATCTTTAAAACAATTTCTCACTTCCCACCTTAAACCCTCTCCAGAGGACCTATGATTTCTTTCTACCCTCTGTGCCTCCTGTGAAATCTGCCAAAAGACCAATCCCACCTCCAATCTCTGCCTACCTGCCTTCCATTTATACCAAGCAAGAGGACATCTCTCTTGCTCTGATTGGCAGCTGGATTTTACCCATATGCCCCCCTTCAAGTGGTATGAAATTCTCTTGGTCCTTATCAACACCTTCTTGGAATGGGTTGAGGATTTTTCCTACTATTATTATAAATGTGCCTCTAAGATGCCAACATCCTCATTGACATTCTTCCCCGACTCAGCTTCCCCTCCTCACTCTAGTCTGATATTGGTCCTGAATTTACTTCCCATGTTTCACAGTCTATAGCTGAGGCATTCAATATCTCCAGGCATTTTCATATCCCCTACCATCCCAGTCCTCTGGCAAAGTGGAACATACCAACCAAATCTTGAAGAACATTGACACTAAACTTTCCCTTGAATTACATTTAGATTGGACTAAACTTCTTCTTAGGTTATGAGCCCTCCCAAAGAAGCCACTTGACATCTCCCCTTTTGAGCTTCTCTACGAAAAGCCTATCTCCCTGCTCAGCTCACCACCCCTGATTCTCCACTACCCCTTGTTCCTCATCTTTTCTGGCCCCTTCTTTCATACATTATGAACCTTCTTTGGCATTTTTGCCATCCTCCCTTATTCTGCACTCACCTCCCAGGGGTACATTAGGAACCTTCTTTGGCAACACAGGAATGCTCTTCTGGCAAAGCCTAGTTCTGCCTCTTCCCCCCTCCCACTCTATCTTCTGGTGACCTGGTACTTTTTAACCCCCCCCCCCAACAGGCTCCCTCCTCCTCCCCCCAACTCTCCACAAAATGGACTGGACCCTATTAGGTTATTCTTATCACTCCCTCAGTGGCCTGCCTTGAGGGCATCCCATATTGGGTTCATAACTCCCACTTAAAACTCTTTTCTCTACCCTTTTGTACAGTGACACCCACAGGCCCTCTCAAGCTGTGTTTCCCCAAGGCTGAAACCCCCAATCTTCCTTCAGTCTCTAAGGACCATGAGAACAATGCAGAACCATGAGTTCCATCCTTCCCTTTTTCATTTTTGCCATCCTCCCTTATTCTGCATTCACCTCCCAGGGATACCATTACCAGGAATTACCATTCCAATTTCGAGGAGACTTACAGCAACTTGCTCAAACTATACTAACCATACAATCTCAGCTTGATTCTTCAACTGCTGTGGTTCTGCAGAATCTAAGGGGCCTTGATATTTTTATGGGCAAAAAAGGCAGACTTTGTCTGTATCTACAGGAGGAATGCTATTTTTATGTCAATCAATCTAGTATAGAAAAAGACAAATTAAAATACCTCCAACAGGATTTGAACATCAGAAACAACAGCTCTGTCCTACTGAAGAATGGAAGCTAAGTACCCCCCTTCTTCAGTGGGCACTTCCTTTCCTGACCCCTCTCCTTGTCATAGTCCTTCTGTCAATACTTGCCCCCTGCGTCATTAAATTGGTTCAAGACCAGATCCAAAAAAAATCTCCAATCAAACTATAAACCAGCTTTTGTACATGAATACCAATTCCTTACCAAAAATTGGGGCACCAGGGCAGCATTCTACCACCACTCAATCTCCGTCATCATTCCAATGACATCCCACACCCCTAGTGAGGGATTCAAATGCTGCCCCTTCCCAGCAAGAAGCAGTTATAGAAGATTGACCCATGTCCCTGTTCCCTAAGTGGCCCAATAAAAGCAAAAAAGCGTGGGGTTGGGAGATAAGGCCCTTGTTTAGCATCTGGATGGCCATCTTAACTGACAGTCCCCATTTTAAGGAAAAAGTTTCACTTTCCCTCCCAAGGGCGTTTCTGAGAAAGGCTCACCACTCCCCTATACCAACCCAGCCCTTCAGCACCCACATTAGGACCCACAGCTCTGATTCCTGAGCCTCCCCCATAAAAGTCACAGAGTCAAGCGTGTTTTGCCTCTTTCTTCTACAGAGAGATGGCCTTTATTTGTCAGCTCTGGCAAATAAACTCTCATGTGTACCTCTACCTGGCCTCTGTCTTTCATTTCTCACTTATTCATCTCTCATTCCTCACTTTCCCTTCACACCTGAAACCATGAGCCCCCAAATACACTTTTCCTCCTAAAATTGTTCTTGTCAGAACTTTGGTCACAGCAGCAAAAAAGCTGACTAAAACAGGTTCCAAATATTGTGAATGTTATTATTATTGTTAATTAACAAACGTGACTCTCCTATACAGTGTTCTATATTTTCAGAAGTGAAAAATGGTGATATATCAAGTTCCTTTAGTATACTTCAAAAGAATTTTCATAAAACATTTATACTTTTAGAGTCATGCAACATAAAAAATAAGGCATTAATATAATCATCCAATTAGGAGAGATGGAACTTTCAGTGTAAAAAGGACCATTTCCTAATTACGGGAAATGATCCCGTGTGTATTTCATAGTTACTTAATATAGAGAGCCAAGTGTCCTGCCTCACATATGTGTATGCTTGAGCATATAAACTTGTAATTCCTAAGGTCCTAAGAGATTATGCTGGAACCAAATTCTAAGTATCACTTCTGTGATTACTAAAGTTAATTTCACTACTTTCCAGGCAAATTTGACTGCCTCTCTACAATTTAACTCTGAGAGTCTGGGGACTTGATGACAAAGTCATTACTTATTAGACATATTTGTAAAGAATAATTTTTAATTATGTTGAATGAATGTAGAAATGAAAACATTGCAAGCACAACACTGGAAAAATTAAATTAATTGGTCTATATTAATGCAAACATTTGGAGATAAGAACCTTCCTCTTTCTCCTACTCCTACCCAGTCTTCTAGAAATAAACAAACAGGAATTTGCAAACAATTGCACAAAATTTATAGAATTAAAAAGAAAAAGAAACCTGAAACAACTTATAATCTTCATATATTTACAAAGTTCAACCAAAACATTAAATACATCATACAAGCCACCCCTGTAGTTTAGTGTGGCACTCAAAAAAATTGTCTTGGGTATGAATATTAGTTTCTTGGCAAGAGACCTCATTCCTCCAGGAAGACATAAATTTCTTAAGATGAAAATTCCAGAAAAATTCACTTTAAAGTCCTTCTTTTCCTTTCCCACTATATTCTATCACCACATCTATGTGAAGAAAACAACCAATATATACCACCTTTGATTGCTACATTCCTTAAGGGCTTCTTTGTGAATGTTAAGTAGCCAAACCTCAAGCCTGATTACACAAAAGCAGATCTAAATTAAGAATCGCCTAGAATTTTATGCTAAACTAGAGTTATTCCTAGACTATTAAACACTAAGCAGTTCAAGGGATCTGTGTGATTTTTGCTCTCCTTTCTTCAACCTGTTATTTATTTATCTTCTAACCCTTAAAATTGTTCTAAATCACTGTTACTATAAGCTTAAATTAAGCCTTTGTTAGATAAGTCTTGATGAAAGACTTTTTAGCTGTCAGTGAGGTAAGTCCATACTTCTGCTTTGCTTCTGCTCTTATTCTGTGCCATTTCAGGTTACCTAGGCAATCTAAATTGACTGAAGTTGAAGGTAAATGGCTCCTTTGATCAAATGACTCAGAGCACTTGTATCACTTCCCTTAAGAAGTCATCACATTCGCCAAAAAGCAGTACAAAATGCCTTAAGTGCCCACCCTTGAAACTTGACAGAGCTATCTTTCCAAATGGAATTTGTAACTTTTCATATGGTTGTCACATATCTTGAGAAACTTAAGTGAGTTTTGTTATTGATGTTTCTTCAGTCCCAGGGTATTTTAGACCCAGCATATTCCTACCTAAGGCAGATAGATGCCTCTTGTCTCATTACATAGAGTCCTAAGATCATTGAATGCATGCTCCAAAATAATACTTAGTATTATTTTAATACTATATTGATAATGACCCTCAAGGGCACAACTTTCTAAAATAGACAAAATAACATTCTACATTGCTTCTTAGTCATTCTAAGTTTCTAGGCTGAACCAAATGTCTTTTTAGGCTCCCTTGTCACCCTAAAATGCACAATCTCCCTTGTCTATTTTAGTCTCAGTTTTTCTGAACAATCAAACTTTGGGAAGAAACTGCAGTTCTTTAATTGAAACATCAGTGAGCAAATTTCTAAACAAAAAAGCTCTTGTTTAGAAATTGTTCATTCTCTACAAACCTTGCAATTAAGCCCTAAAATAGTGACAAAACTTGGAATTTAACTCTAAACTTATCTAACATTTCTAAAAGGAACTTTTAATTTTAGAGTAACTTTAGATTTATACAAAATTTATGAAGGCAATACAGAGAGTTCTGATATATCCTACACACAATTTTTCCCATTGTTAATATCTTAGATCAGTTTGTAGTATTTGTCATAATTAATGAACTAATATTGAGGTATTAATAACTAAAGTCCATACTCCAGAATTTATTTTAACATGTGTTCTTTTTATGTTCCACATCTAGGTCACACATTACATTGTCATGTCTTCTTAGCTGTGACACATTCTCAGATTTTCCTTGTTTATGACCTTGACAATTTTGTTGGTTTGTTTATTTTGGTACTAGGGATTGAACCCAGGGGTGCTTAACTACTGAGCCACATCCCCAGGCCTGTTTGTTTGTTTATTTATTTATTTTGCGACAGGGTCTTGCTAAGTTACCTAGGGCCTCACTAAGTTTCTGAGGCTGGCTTTGAATTTTCCATTCTCCTGCCTCAATCTCCCAAGTAGCTATAATTATAGGTGTGAGCCACCGTTCCTGGCAACCTTGACAATTTTGAGTACTGGTAAGGTATTTTATAGAATTTTAATTGTCATTGTCTCCCATTTTTCTAATGATTGGACTTCAGTCTTGGTTTGGGGGATGAAGATCACTAAGGTAAAATACAATTTTCATTACACAATATCAAGAGTACATACTATCAATATATTGCTCTTAACTTTGATCACCTAGTTTGGGGTAAAAATTATCAGGTTTCTCCACTATAAAGAAACTTTCTTTACATACTTTTATTTATTTTTTTTGAAAGTGAAAATATTTTAATATATACATACGAAAAAAAGCCAAAAACACAATAAAATCAAAAGGCATTGAAAGCATTACATAGTGCAAACACCAAAAAGATACAGAGCTATTAACCTAGCGGTACTTATAAGAACCAGGCAGAATATATGAAAATAGACCCCTCAGTCCTCATTTAGTGAGCTGGTCACTTCTGAGTTACTTTAATTGCCTTTTTCTCCTACTTTATGAAACCTCATTTGCTATTCCTGCTGACAATGACCACCTGATTAGAAATATGAAGAAAGCCACGGCTTCTGTATAGTGGCAGTACAGTTCACTCCACCTACTCAAGTGTAGGTAGAAAGAATTTTTGCACATCAAGGCCACAGCAAGACAGGTCTATCAGGGTACAATCTTCAATCCAAATGTACACAATTCTCTCAGACACCGGGTGACAGAACTCTTCTAATCAAGAGTATCATGTCAAAGACAGGACAGGAGCCAGAGTGTGGATTTTGGTAAGCAACACCGGCTTTGCTAGGCAGGCATGAAAAACTCAGCTTCCAGGACATGAGGTATTCTGTATACCCCAAAGCCTGATCAACCAAGAATATAATAACTCCTTACACCTTCTTCAAGGCAATAATATGTTTTAAAGGTTCTCCCCCATACTAAATTCCCACCACAAACCATGAGGTAGAAAGGGTAAGTGTGTGTGTGCTCATTTTACAAATGATAAAACTGAAGCTTAAGG
>NW_026000283.1:12448603-12483228 GCF_001458135.2 Marmota marmota marmota | reverse complement strand
AAAAAAAAAAAAAAAAACAGTGCTATAGAACACTAGGATGATTATAGATAACAATAACATACTGCATATTTTAAAAACCTATAGAAAGTATTTCTAATGTTTTCAGTGTAAAGAAATGATAAATGTTTGAGGAGGCAGATATATTTAACCAAGTTAAATATCACACAATGTATACAGGTATTGAAACATTGCATGGAACCCATTAATATGTACAATTTGTATGATTTTTGTATTAGTTAAAAAAATGAAGAAAAAAGACAAAAATAAAGTTATATAACTCAGTATTCAAAATTTTAGGTGGGTTAAAAATAATCAACCATTTATTTAAAATATGAAAACAACATTGATTGAAGCTGAGTTCATTACTTTAAATTATTATGTTTTTTCCTTAAACATACTTATTGTGTACAATGGTGACATTTTTGAAACATATGCACATTATGAAATGACTAAATTGAGCTAAATGGCATATACATTTTTCTCATATATTTATCATATTTGGTGACAACATTCAATAGTTACTTTCCTAGGGATTTTTGAAAAATAAAATATATTTCTATTAAGTATATTCACAATGTTGTATGAAAGATCTATTAAACATATTCTTCCTATCTCACTGAAATCTTATATCATTTGACCAATAACTCCCCATGCATCCTAACCCCTGGCTGTGGGAAGTCACCATTCTATTCTCTAATTCTATGATTTCATTTTTTTTTAGATTTTACAGATAAGTCAGATATTACAATATTTGTCTTTCGGTGCCTGTCTCATATAATTTAATAGAATGCTCTCCCATTTCATCCTTGTTGTCACAAATTACAGAAGTTCCTCCTTTTAAAAAAAAATTGTAGTTGGAGATGGACAGAATGCCTTTATTTTATTTGTTTATTTTTATGTGGTGCTGAGAATCAAACCCAGTGCCTCACACATGGTTAGGCAAGCACTCTGCCACTGAGCTACAGCCCCAGTCCAGGAGTTCCTCCTTTTTAAAGACTGAATAATATTCCTCTGTATGTAAACCACACTTTCTTTATCCATTCATCTGTTTGTTTGTTTGTTTTTTTTTTTGAGAGAGAGAGAGAGAGAGAGAATTTTTAATATTTTTATTTATTTTATTTTTAGTTTTTGGTGGACACAACTTCTTTGTTTGTATGTGGTGCTGAGGATCAAACCCGGGCCGCACGCATGCCAGGCGAGCGCGCTACCGCTTGAGCCACATCCCCAGCCCATCCATTCATCTGTTAATGCACACTTAGGTTGATTCCATATCTTGGCTATTGTGAATAATGCTTCAATTAACATACATACTTATTTCTTTCCATTGGATATACTTCCAATGTAGGACTGGTAAATCACATCGTAGTTCTATTTTTTAATTATTTTACATGCTTGTTTTAATTGACAATAAAATGATTGTGTAGATATCTGCAGTATTATGGGAAGTTGTTTTTGTTTTTTGTTTGTTTGTTTGTTTTTGATTTTGGTACCAGGGATTTAACCCAAGGGCCCTTAATCACTGTGTCACGTCCCCAGCCCTCTTTTTATTTTATTTTTTAAATTTTGAGACAGGGTCTCAATAAGTTATGTAGGTCCTCACTAAGTTGCTGAGGCTGGCTTTGAACCTAAGATCTTTCAGCCTCAGCCTGCTGAGTGTCTGGGATTACAGGAGTATAAACCCACACCTGGCATGATGTTTTGACACATGAATAAATTGTATAAATATTCAGTCAAGTTAATTAAAAAATCAATTATCTCACCAAATTGTCATTGCTTACTTGTGATAACATTAAAAATCTATTATTTTAATAATTTTGAAATATACTTTAATACTTTAATATTAACTATGATCACCATTCAGTGCATTAGATCTCTAAAATTTATGCTTCCAGTCTGAATTTGTTCCTTTTGATCATCATTTCCCCCTACCCATCCCATACCTTCCCTACACCAAACTCTAGTAAACACCTTTATCCTCTTTCTCTTTGGGATCCACTTCTTTAGATTCCACATAAGATTAGACTACACAAGATCTGTGCCTGGCTTGTTTCACTTAACATAATGTTCTCCAGTTCCATCCCTGTTGTTACAAATAAAAAATTATATTTTAAGGTTGTGAAGTATTTGATTGTGTGTATGTATATGTGTATGCATGTGCATGTGTATACACATTTCTTTATCCATTCATCTGTTGATTGCCACTTAGTTTGCTTCCATATATTGGCTATTATAAATGATCATGGGAATACAGATAGCTCTTCAACATATTAATTTCAATTTCTTTGGAAATATAGCCAGAATTTGGATTGCTAGATTATATATTAATTCTATTTTCAGTATTCTGAGAAACCTCCATACTCTTTTCCAGAATGAATGTAGTAATTTATGTTCACATCAACAATTTGCAAGGGTTCCCTTTTCTCTACATTCTCAGTACTTGCTATGATTAACTTTTTGATTATGTCCATTCAAACAGGTATGAGGTGATATCTAACTGTGGTTTTAATTTGCGTTTCCCTGATGACTATTATAGATATTCAGCATTTTCATATATCTTTTTTTGAAAAATATATCAGAATCAAACTATAAAAATAAAATATGTAGAAGTAAATTTAAGTGATGAGTGAAAATTTTATACACTAAAACTATAAAACATTGATGAAAGAAATTGAAAAAAACATGTATAAATGGAATAATGTTAATGAATTAGAAGAATTAAGATATTAAGAATTAAAATATTCACACTACCCAATACAATCCATAGATTCAATGTAATCTCTATCAAAATTCCAATGTCACTTTTCACAGAAAGAGAAAACCAATCCTAAAATTCACATGGAAGCTGAATAGTTAAGGCAACCATGAAGAAAAAGAATAAACCTGGAAGTATGAAACTCTCTGATTTCAAAATAAATTATAAAGCTATAACAATCAAAAAGCATGTTACTGGCATAAAATCAGACAGATAGATGAATGGAACAGAATAGAGTACATAGAAATATCCTGATTTTTGAAAAAGGTGCTAAGAAAACACAATGGGGATAGGATTGTCTTATCAGCAAGCAGTGCTAGAAAACTGGATATTCAACAAGCAGAAGAATAAAACTGGTCACTTGTCTCATGTGATATGTAAAAATTAAATAAAAATGAACAATACTTAAATATAAGATTTGATGTCACAAAGTTACTAGAAGAAAACATAAGCGAAAAGCACTACAACATTGGTCTAGGCAATGATTTCTTGGTTAGGACTTCAAAGGCACAGACAATAAAAGTAAAAATAAACACATCAAAGGAAACAACAACATAGGATAACCCATAGATTGAGAGAAAACCTTTGCAAACCATACAGCCTATGAGGGGCTAAGCTAATATTTATATCTCTGTGTCTTTTTCAATGTACTTCCTTCCTTCCTTCCAATCTACTCAATAAAATGATTTGACCNATGTCTCATCTTGGCTTAAATTTATCAAGTCTTCATCTTCTCTAGAATTTCTGCATTTATGCTCTGAGGTAGGCAGTGCGGGAATATCACCCTCTTTAATTCTTTTCCTGGAATTAGAACTTTCCTCTGCACTTTGCTTTGGTTGGTCTTGACTTGGAATATCCAAACTGTGATCCTGTGCGAGAGCGAGAGTCTGAGCAGCATCTGTAGTAGCAGTGGTTAAAGTGACAAGATTCTTTCTTAGCATATCATAGAGAGGGCTTGGATCTTTCACGGAGAAGCTCTGACGTCCCAGTAGTTCTCCCAAAAGATCTCCACCACAATAAACCATATGCTGCTCCTGTTGATCATAAAGCTGCTTCACCATTATATACTGGCCTAGACAGCGCATTACCTCTTTAACAGTGAACATTTCACCTTCTGCACCTGCTGCCTGCAAAATCTTCAAAAGTGGCAATTTTGGTCGTACCTTATTGACTCTTTCTGGAGAGATCCTGCAAGCACTATCAGATGTTGAACACTGGGCAGAGGTGGAATATGATGTCATTTTGACCAAAGCAACTGCAGTCTGTTGATAAAACTTATGGTCGCTCCATGAGTCCCTCCCCCTCAGAGCCCGGGGGCGGGGGGCGGGGAGTGGCAGTCGCAGGTCCTAAACCCTCCACAGCATTTTTGAAATGGCCTCTTTACATACTTTTAGAAAGTCACCATGGATGCCCAAAACAGACATGAAGACAAATGGAACAGAATGGAAGACACAGAGACATGCCTGTATAAATATAGTTATCTTATACTAGATAAAGGCACCAATAACATGCATTAGAGAAAAGATAGCCTTTTCCACAAATGGTGCTGGAAAAACTGGAAGTCCATATGTAGCCAAATGAAATGGAACCTCTATCTCTCACCCTGCAAAAAGTCAACTCAAAGTGGATCAAGGACCTAGGCATTATACCAGAGACCCTGTGCCTACTAGAAATAGGCCCAACTTTCCATCATGTTGGATTAGGAACTGAAATCCTTAATGAGATTCCTAAAACACAGGAAGTAAAATCAAGAAACAGTAAATGGGATTTCATCAAACTAAAAAGCTTTTTCACAGAAAGGAAACAATCAAGAACACGAAGAGAGAGCCTACAGGAGAAAATCTTTACCATCTGAACCTCAGATAGGGCATTAATCTCCATGATTTATAAAGAACCCAAAAACTTAACACCAAAACAAAAAAATGACCCAATCAATAAATGGGCAAAAAAAAAAAAAAAACTCGAACAGGCATTTCACAGAAGAAATATGAATGGTCAACAAATATGAAAAAATGTTCAACATCTCTAGCAATTAGAGAAATGCAAATTAAAATTACACTGATATTTCATCTTACTGCAGTCAGAATAACAACAATCAAGAATACAAGCAACAATAAATGTTGACGAGGATGTGGGGAAATGGGTACACTTATACATTGCTGGTGGGACTGAAAATTGGTGCAATCACTTTGGAAAACAGTATGGCAATTCCTCAAAAAATTTGAAATGAAACCACATTTGACCCAGTTATCCCAGTCCTCAGTATACATTCAAAGGCTTGTAAATCAGCATATTACAATGACATAGCCACATCAATGTTTATAGCACTTTAATTTATGATTGCTCAGCTATAGAAACAGCTTAGATGCCTTCATCAACAGATGAATTATCAAAAAACTGAGGTATATGTATATACAATGGAGTATTACTCAGCCATAAAAATGAATAATTTTATGACCTTTTCCAGTAAATGGATGGATCTGGACACTATCATGCTAAGTGAAATGAGTCAATCCCAAAAACCAAAGGTCGATTGTTCTCTCCAATATGTGGATGCTAACCCACAAAAAGGGGAGGAAAGGAAGAATAGGATTTCAGTGGATTAGACAAAGGGGAATGAAGGGATGGTGGGGAAGGAATAGGAAAGACAGTGGAATGAATCAAACATAATTTTCCTGTGTTCATAAATGAATAGATGAACCAGGGTAACTCTACATCATGTACAATCACAAAAAAATGGGATTAAAATTAGAATAAGTTATAGTTCATGTATGTATAATATGTCAAAATATACTGGCATTTATATCTAAAAGAACTACAAAGAAAAGGAAGTTACCATGGACAAATCTCAATTAAGGAATGGAATTATGCTTTACATCTCCTTGTAGGCAAAGCATCAATATAAAACACTTGGAATTCTTCATGGGAGATTTGGCTCTTTTTCCATGTTTATTTGATAATTAAATAATTTACTTTTGTAAATATGGACTCTAATCCAGTACTACGTAGAGCATTTTATCCCTGTCCCATTGCTTGTCTGTCTATAAACTCCTACTCCAACCGTGTGAAACTCAATATCAACCATCTGCCATCAATTTACTTAATTATTCAAATTTTGTATTCCATAGAATTGCTAGAAAATTGTTAACCCATACATCTGTGGGAGCAATATTATCATTTCAATTACAGTTCTTATATACAGTCTCTTTAGTTTTACAAGGTATACTCATTCCAAAGTTATCTGGGTCAACATTTACTTTCCCTCACAGTGTAATTATATCCTGAGACTTTCTGGTCTCCTGTTATTTTTTTAATTTGCATGCTTTAAGGTTCAATTTTTGTGCTATAAAGTTTGACAAATGCATAGTGTCTCACATCCACAATTAATAATGACATGGATAATATACTATCCTAAAATATATCACTGTGCTTCACCTTTTCAACACCTCTTTTCTCTCCTCATGTCCCTAGCAAGTGCTTACCTGTTTACTGTCTCTTTGGTTTTGCTTTTTCCAGAATGTTATATAAATGTAATTATACAGTTCATAGGCTTTAGAAATCTGGTTCCTTTCAATTAGCAATCCCGATTTATGATCCACCATGGCTTTTCAATGGCCTAAACACACTTTTCACCTGCAGGTGTAAGACATAATACAGAAATTCCACATGCCCTTTTGAATGTTTCTTCTCAGTGGTAACATCATTCAAATTTATAACTACATGCTGACAGTGATACAGTAAAAATATAGAATATTTCTCAGTATAAAAATTCCACATTTTTATTTATAAACATATTTACTTCTCTCTTGGCCCTTCCTAAACCTTTGGAAACCACTAATCTCTTCGAAATTTCTACAATTTTATTATTTCAAGAATATTGAATAATGGAGTCATACTTCATGTGAACTTTACAGATTAGCTTTTGACATGTAGCATACATTTCTGAAGATTAATCCATGTTGTATGTATCAATAATTTGTTCTTTTTATTGCTAAAGGATATGAATTATATGGTATATACTGTTTTCTCTTTACAAAATGAATACCACAGAATTATTATTTGTAAATTAACAAATAAATTAGATAAACTTTAAAAGTTACTATATTAAAAAAAAGAAATAACAAGTTTCTTTTTTTTCCTCAGTGTACTATAGCATTTTATATTTTTTAAAAATGAAGTATTTCTTTAACCATTCACCAGTTAAAAGATATCTGGGTAATTTTTAATGTTTAACTATTAGAAAATATTTCTATAAACATTCATTTACATATTTATAATGGAAAGATGATTTTTTATTTCTCTGGAATAAATGCCTAAGAATACAATTATTAGTTCATATGGTAGCTCTCTACATAGTTTTTAAGCTGTCAAAGGGCTCCAGAATCGCTGTATCATTTTATATTCCCATCAATAATATGTAAGTGATAGAGTGTCTCTGTATTGTCACTAGCATTTGGTATTATTACTGTTTTTTATTTCATATGGATTTAATTTGAATTTTATTGATGGCTCATGATGTGGAATATCTTTCTAGAGACTTGCTTGCCATGTTATAAACCCTTTTCAGTGAAACTGTTCATATTGTTTGTCCATTTTCTTTCTTTCTTTTTTTTTTTTTTTTGTACCAGGGATTAACCACTGAGATCCATCCCTAGACTTTTCCATTGTTTATTTTGAGACAGGGTCTTGCTAAGTTGCTGAGGCTAGACTTGAAATTGTGATCCTCATTCACCAGTCTCAGCTTCCTTTTTTTGTTTTTTTCACTGTTTTATTCAGGTTAGTATCTGACTGTAATACTCTTTTCATAAAATGAGTTTGGAAGTAAAGAAATCCTTTCTCTTTTATTTTCTTTTTATTTTTATTTAAATCCTCCTTAAATATTTGGTACAATTTTCCAAACAATCTTAAGTTAGAGATAACTTTTTTGGCAGTTTTTAATTACAAAATATGTTAATAGTTATAGGAGTATTCAAATTATTTTATATTTATTGAATTATGGTAGTTTATATTTTCCAAATGAGTGGTGCATTTATTTTCAATTGTTAAATACTTATGAATAAGGTTGTTTGTAGCATTTTCTTATTATCCTTTTGATGTTTGTGGTTTCTGTAGTTAAATTTCCTATTAATTCTTAAGATTTCAGGTTCTCAGGGCTAGGGTTGTGGCTCAGTGGTAGAGCATTTGCCTTTCATGTTTGAGTTACTGGGTTCAATTCTCAGCACCACATAAAATATAAATAAATAAAATAAAGTTTAAAAAAGTAAACAGATTATACTCACCTTTAGAAGAAAATATTTTGTGTTCTTTCTCCCTCTCTACCTTGTCAGTATTGCCAGTTGTTTACCAATATATGTGTTGTTTTAAATCAGAGAACCTGATTTTTTAAAGCTAAGTTTCTCTCTTGATTTCCTATTTTCAATCCCCCTGATTTATACTCATGTGTTTAGAAGTTTCTTTCATTTCTAGAGGATAAGCTTTGCTTCTCTCTTTTTTAGTTTTTTGAGGGAGGAACTTAGGCTATTGAGACCTATATAGTTCTATAATCTATGGTTGCTACCACATTGAACAACTTTAAGGAGCAACAAAGTGTTCAATGAGAAAAGCACCTGTTAGAATTGTGCTACACAAGCTGGGCACAGTGGTGCATGTCTGTAATCCCAGCAGCTCAGGAGGCTGAGGCAGGAGGATCATGAGTTCAAAGCCAGCCTCAGCAACTTAGTGAGGACCTAAGAAACTCAGTGAGAACCTGGCCAAAAATAAAAAAAAAATACATGTATAAAAGGACTGGGGATGTGGTTCAGTGATTAAGCACCCCTGGGTTCAATCCCCAGGACTAATTAAAAAAATTGTGCTACACAGTGGCCCTACTGTCAACAGTACAGGAAAACAAAATACCAGGAAAATACCAGCAAATGTGATCAACAATGAATTTGTATACCATTAACCTAATAATGATTTCACTGTCCCTTTATTATTCTAAATGAATAAATCTATTTATGTGTAAAAGTCACCATGGTGTCTTTAAAATATATTTCAATGAAGAATAGTACATCTCTTTGTTCCTTGCAGATATAACTGTATCCACTATTCAGGTCTGTGTCCAATTGATAAATAGAACAATTTTTGCACTCTAACATTTCTTGTGCAGATTTTATTAAACTTTTAGGGTTTCATAATAAAAATTGTAATTTATATATCAAAATTAGCTTTCCCAAACCTTTCTCTTTCCTGCATCTGCTCCTAGATTACACATTGCCAATCATGGCCAATTAAAAACCATTTTTCTGGTCTTTTTAAAATCCCTTACAAGTTTTGGTATAAAAGAAAGGGTGGGAGGAATAATTGCTTTAATAGTTCGCTTCCAGTAATTTAAAAGAAGTAAAGCTAGTTAATAGTAATTTCCTACAAATTATGTGGAGTTACAATTGATGCAATTTGGCAAGTTACTGGCTATGTAGGCAAAGGGATGACAGAAGTCAAAGATCATGCCAAGATTTTAAATCTGTGGGACTGAGAGGTGTTTGCACTATTATAATAAATAGAAAACACAGGAAAATGATAAAGGAGTAGACATGGGGCATAACATCCAGTCAGACATATCCAGCTAAGCAATTCTTTGCAATATTGGGAAGAAATGTAGAGGTCAGAAATGTAGAGGTCATACTTTCAACCAAAAATATTGACAGATTATTGCATGTCAGGTGTGTGCTCTGCTTCAGAATTAATTTGCACAGAAGGTAGACCTGTAGTCCTTTACACTAGATGAGACTACATAGAGAGAATTTAAGGAGAGAAGAGCCAAACAAATGCTCATATCACTCTTAGGATATAAAAAAAGAGATACGAGAGAAGGAAAAATCAAGAAGCTGACAGAAGAATCACAGTATGCAGTGCTACAGAAGCTAAAGGGGGAAAAAGTTTTTTTAGAAGGATGATATAAGTTAATAGAAGACTTAAAGAGCTTGAAGTACTGAATAAAAAAGAACACTGGATTCTGTGTATCAGAGATAAATTATACTAACAGCATTTTATACATACTGAATAAGACATGTTTTACATGATGACATTTAATCCTCACTTCATGTCTGCAACAGAGGAAGCATCATTTTAATTGTAATTGACATATCATAATTATATATATATATATATATATATATATATATATATATATATATTGTAAACTGTGATATTTCAGTGCATGTATACAATCTGTAACAATTAAATCAGGATAATTGAACATACCTATCACCTCAAACATGTATCATTTTTTGTGTTATGAACATTCAAAATTTTCTGCTAGTTATTTTGAAATGTACAATAAATTATTTTAACATAGTCACCCTACTATACTGTATGGAACACTAGAACCAATTAGCAAAACACTAGAACTGTATATTTGTACCCAATTAATAAATCTTCTCCTCCTTCCTTTCTCCCTACCTTTTCCATCCTCTTCTACTCACTATTCTACTCTGTACTTCTTTGAGATCAACATATAAGTCAGAACATGTGGGATTACCGTTCCTATTTTATATACTGAGGAAATTTGTTAAAGAAAATCAGAGGCAGACTTCAGTTAAAGTAGGAAAAGTAGATTTTGTTCCAGACCTATTGAAATAGTAGGAAGAAGCCTATGTATAAAACTAGCCTGAATTATGAACACAGGAGGACAAGTGAGGATTTATAGGAAAGGAGCAGAGTGAGAGAAGGGGTCAGTGGATAGAAAATTACTAAAAGAAAACATCAAAGGTAGGGAGATACTTGCTAGATCAACTTAACAGAATTCTTATTGAAGGCAGGTCAGAGTAATCTAATATCAAAGTTGGGGATACGGAATTTAATCAGATATCAAACATGATCAGATATCAAGGGTGGAGAATTCTCTCTAGAGAGATGTAGGCGGTCACAATATGCCATTCTAAAATATGATTGTAAAAGACCAGAATAAGCCACCTCAAAATATGCCTCTTTTGGCATAAGGACTATTTTGAGCTGATTATTTTAGGAAACTGCAGACTCAAGATCTGAAAACAGATAGGTTACCATTTGGTAAGGGAAACTTCTATTTGTAATTCTGTCTGCCTGTATCAGGGTGAGAAAGAAGATTCTAAATCACTTCATATCAATGAGGAAGGCACTGTACTCAAATCTGTGAAACACATCGTAATATTGTTAATCCTGATTTTCTTGCTTACCTCTCTGCTATTCCCTCTCCTCTTCCTTTGTTTCAATTGAAGATGATGTCTAGGCCTGATTTCAAAGCCATTTCTTTGATTTGTACTCATTTCTCTGGGTGTCTCCCATGTATGCATGAGGTATACCCATTAAAATATTTGTTTATTTTTCTCATGTTAATCTGTCTTTTAATACAGGGGTCTGCTCCAACTAAGAACTATGAAGCATAGTGAGAAAATAATTTTTCCTTTTTTACAATGACTTGGCAGGATTCTTTCTATAACTAGACTAGGCAAGCTGAAGACAAGGCCTAAGAATGAGACCTAATCACAAACATGCCTAAAATATCCTCTCTAAAGTTTGACCAATGGGAGTGTTTGCCAAGCTAAATGGTTAATTTGATGAACGGAATTAGTAGAGCAGGAGTTTTTTTTAGCTCAGCTCTGTCTATTCCTATCTTCTGCTTCTTAACCTAAGAAAAAAAGACTTTTAGTCAATGTAAGCTGAAGACATACTAGAAGGTACTAATGTAATGGTTCCCAAACTCTATCGCACACTATAAGAAGCATCAGGTGGTCATTTTAAAAATATCCATTCACAAACCATAATACCCATACCTATTAAATCTGGTTGTGTTGTATCATATCATAGTTTTTAAAGGTTATTTCAATGTGAAACAAAGTTTGCAAATCAGCTAACAGTAACTCAGTCAAGATGAAACAGAAAACTGTATAGATTCTGCCTTCAAGAAATTTCCAAGAAAAACAAGAGAAGTTAAGATTGTTGTAGAAATATAATTAAAAGGAAAACAATATCTCAGCCCAGAAAACCTCTTCACAAAGCTTGAAGAGACCAAAAGGGGTTTTATTATTGAATAAGCATTAAACCAGAATGTGGTGCATAGCACAGGTGATCTGCTAAGAGATTGCAAAGACGGAAATTTCTACTTTTTATATAGCTAATTAGCCACAACCCATTACATAAAAGTTTTTAAGATGAACATATTATACCTAGTCTTTAAGTAAGAGGAATTGATAGAATCTTTTGTAACATATAATGTATCACAATTTGTCACAGAAACAGGGGAGAAGACGTATATTTGTTGATTGTCTTCTGAAATTAAAAGAAAAGGGAGACAAAAAGTCTATTTTCTTATTTTCAACATGGAATATTGAGCTTCTTATTCTGAATATATATCTGTCTTGACAGAAGATATCATTTGAAAAGATTTTCTTTTCTATTTTCAAGTGGAGATATGTGAAAAGGTTTGCAACTTGAGGGTAAAAACTGTACAGGAAGAAGAAGGCATAGAATATGAATGAACAGACATATTGATTGATGAAGGTTCTAGAGCAAGAAAGAAGTGAAGACCTCTACTTTCTAATGTTTCCATAATTTAAGTATCTGGAATAAACTGAAAATAGACACATCAATAGGAGAAAAGACATTCAATTTTATTGCATGCATATACACAGGAGCTGCACAAAATACAGGAACCAAAGAAAGGCTAGATGACTAAAGAGTGTGTGCAAGCATACCTTGTTTTGTTGCACTCCATTTTATCACACTTCATAGAAAACATGGTTTTTATAAATTGAAGGTTTGTGGCAAGCCTGCATTGAGCAAGCCTATTAGTACCATTTTTCCAACAGCATATGCTTACTTTGGCAATTCTCACAAGATTTTGTTTTTACATCTGTTATGGTGATCTATGTTTTTTGATGTCACTATTGTAGTTGCTTCAGAGTGCCACAAACTGTGCCCATATAAGTCAAAAAACTTAATCAATAAATGTTGGGTGATCAGACTATTCTACACACCAGTACCTCCCTCATCTCTCTCACTGTCCTTGGACCTCCCTATTCCTTGTGACACAACAATATTGAAATTATATAACCCTACAATAGTCTCTAAATGTTCAAGTGAAGAATCTCATGTCTCCCACTTTAAATCTGGAAATCTGGAAATGATTAAACTTAGTGAGGAAAGCATGTGGAATACAAAGATATGCCAAAAGATATGTTTCTTGCACTAAGGAGCTAAGTTGTAAAGGTAAAGGAAGAGTTCTTGAAGGAATTCAAAACTATTACTCCAGTAAATACGTAAATTATATGAAAGTGAAACAGGGGGCTGGGACTGTGACTAAGTGGTAGTGCTTGCCTGGCATGTGTGAGGCACTGGGTTTGATTCTCAGCACCACATATAAATAAATAAAGGTCTTTAAAAAATAAATCTTAAAAAAAGAAAGTGAAACAGCCTTATTGCTAAGAGAAGAAAGTTTCAAGCCAGGTGTGGTGGTACATACTTGTAATCCTAGCTAATAGGGAAGCCGTGGCAAGAGGATCAAAAGTTTGAGGCTGACCTAGACAACTTAGAGAGACCCTGTCTTAAAATTAATTAAAAAGGGCTAAGGATGTAGCTCAGTGGTAGAGTGCTCCTGGGTTCAATCCTCAATATTAACTAATCAATTATTTAATTAATTAAAAATAAAAAAGGGTTTGGGATGTAGTTCAGTGGGATAGTGATCCTGAGCTCAATCTCTGGTACCACAAAAAAGTTTAGTAGTCTGAATAGAAGATTAAACCAGCAGGAAGTTTCCCTTAAGCCAAAAATAAAAAATAAAAAACTTAATCCAGAGCACGATCCTAAATCCATTCAATTGTATGAAGGCTAAGAGAGGAGAAGAAGCTGCAGAAGAAAAAAATGAATGTAGAAGAAGTTGGTTCATGAAGTGTAAGGGAAGAAACTTCTACAATACATAAAAGTGCCAGGTGAAACAGCAAGTGCCAATGGAGAAGCTGTATATTGGAAAAAGACTTTCATAGCCAAAGAGAAGTCAAGGCATGGTTTCAAAGATTAAAAAGATAGCCCAACTCTCCTACGGGCCAATACAACCGATGACATTGAGCTGCAGCTAATATTCACGTACCATTTTAAAAAAATTCCAGGGCCCTTAAGTATATGTAAAGTATCCCTGGTCTGTGCTTTATAAATGCAGCAAGAAAAGCCTCGCTGACAGGATATCTGTGTATAACATGGTTTACTGAATACTTTAAGCCCACTGTTAAGACATACTTCTCAAAAAAAAAAAAAAAGATTCCTTTGAAATTATTACTACTCATCGACAATGCACCCAAAGGCTCTGACAGAGATATACAATGAAATTAATGTTGTTTTCATGCCTACTAACACAGCATCCATGCTTTAGCATATAGACCAAGGAGTAATTTCAATTTTCAAGTCTTATTATTAAAAAATACATTTCATAAGGCTATATATCTGCCATAGATGGTAGTTCCTGTTATGGATCTGTACAAGTAAATTGAAAACCTACTGGTAAGGATTTACCATTCTAGATGCCATTAAGAACATTCATGATTCACAGGAGGAGGTGAAAATATCAACAGTAACAAGAGTTTGGAAGAAGTTAATTGCAACCCTTATGGATGACTTTGAAGAAGTTTAAGACCTCAGTGGAGGAAGTAACTGCAGATGGATGGAAACAGCAAAACACTAGAAGTGCAGCATAAAGCTGTGACTGAGTTACAACAATCTCATGATCAAATATTAATGGATGAAATCAGAGGGCAGTTGTTCATGCCTGTAATTCCAACAACTGTAGAATCTGAGGTAGGAGGATCTCAAGTTCAAGGTCAGCCTTGTCAACCTAGTAACACCTGTCTCAAAATAAGAATTAAAAGAGCTGAGGATATAGCTCAGTGGTACATAATTCCTAGGTTCAAGTCCCAGTACTGTCAAAGAAAATAAAATGAGGAGCTCTTTCTTATGGATGAGCAAATAAAGGGATTTCTAGAAATGAAATCTAGTCATTGTTGAAATGACACAAAATATTTAGAATATTATATACACTTAGCTATTAAAGCAGTAGCAAAATTTGAGAGAATCAACTCCAATACTACATATAGTTTCACTGTAGGTAAAAGGATATCAAATGGCATCAAATGCTACAGAGAAATAGTTTGTGAAAGGAAGAGGGAATCAATGTAGCAAAATTTATTCTCTGATTTTAAAGAATTGTCTCAGCTACACCAACCATTAAATTCCACCACCCTAATGAGTCAGCAGCCATGGATTCTGAGGAGAGTCCCTCTATCAGCAAAATATTATGACTTGCTGAAGGTTCAGAGAATTGTTAACATTTTTAGCAATGAATTATTGTTAAATTCAGGTGTATACATTGTATTTTAGATATAATGCTGCTGCACATTGAATAAACTCTAGAGGATAGGATACACATAACTTTTATTTGCAGTGGGAAACCAAGCAATTCATGTGACTTGCTTTACTGAGCGATTTCCTTTGTTTTAGTGATCTGGAAATGAACCCACAATTTCTCTGAAGTATGCCTGCAGTATTCTCAGCTGTAGAAAGAAATATGGGCTTGGGGTTTCTGTGGGGAGTTTCTGACAGGTTATGAGAGAGGGAAGGGAGGCAATATGTGATGAAAATATGCCATCTTTTATACAGATAAAAATCTCTCAGGTAAGCAGCCCTAAGTAGGATTGTTGATAGGATCTGCCAAAGTCTCTTAGCATGGTATTGAGCTTTAATCTTTCCTGTGATATGAGTCAGTATCTCCCAGCTGATAAGATATCTGGGGAAGACATCCAACACCACTAAATTTTTCTGAAGAATCTGGTCTCAAGTAAAATAAGGGGTAAACCCCTTCAAATACTTACTAATTCTTAAGTGACTTCAATTTAAAGTAATCATCAGGGCATGATGGTACATGCCTTTAATCCCAGATACTTGGGAGCTGAGGTAGGAGGATCACTAGTTTGAGGCCAGCATGGGCAACTTAGTAAGATTTTGTCTCAAAATAACAATTTAAAAAGAGAGCTGGGGATGTAGCTCAGTAATGCAGCATTTTTCTATTATTTACAAGGTCCTGTGTTCAATATCCATTATCCTACACACACACACAATCAGCATACCAAAGCACCCTAACTGAGGTAATTTTCTGGGCCCCATCAACATTTAAAAAAAAAAACAAAACAATTAAGTGAAGGGTTAGATTTGGGTCCAGATATAGGATTTTTTTTTTTTCTGATGTGAAGGAGTGAAGATGCAAAGATATGATTTTTTTTAGGGGCAGGGAAGATACCTGCCTTTCTCCTCTAGAATCCTCAGTGTTCCCCTGTTTGCATAGTATCCAGGAACTAAGCCTGCTTTCAACAGCCACATTCCAGTGCAAACACATTTCAGGAGGAGGCAATTAACAGTATTATTTTTCTAATCATCACGCTCATATGAGGGAAATTAAAACAGACAATGCCAAAGATTTGTTTATATTTTACCTCTTCATATCACCAAAATATGCTGCAGTCAATATCAGAGGCTTTTTATTTCCAAGCTCTACAAGGCCCTATAACTGACAAAGGGAAACTCTATAGTCATTATGACAGAGAATTTTCTATTATCCAAGACTCCTTTTGTAAATGTGAGAGATCAAGTAAGATTATCTCTGAAAAAACAAAGAAGAAAATAAGTTAAATGCAGCTCAAAAGGTTTGTTTTACTTTCCTGTTGCCATTCCAGGTTTTCATCAAATGTCAGGTAATCTGAATTCAAGGTCACTTGAATCATACTGTTAAATATTTCAGGAAATATTTGTATTTTCATCTCTTCATGTTGACTGTTAGGTAAAATCGAACTCTATGCTAAGGTGGACATAGTGAATTGAAGGGTACAGCCACAAGGCCTAATATGATTCTATTTAGACAGCTTGAAGTAGGGTAAAAATGCAGAGAGCTAAAGGTGACTCATGAATATTTTTAGCTGTGTGTCCTGGAATAATGCCAAGTTAACCCCTCCAGGCCTCAGTTTCCTCATTTACGTAACAAAGTTGTTGGAGTCCCTGATTTATCCTCCAGCTTCTACTAACAAAGATAAAAAAGAGTTCACACTGTACCATAAAGAGTTAGATCTTGGTGCAAGAAAAAAGCAATATCCAAAATAGTGCATCTATACTAGGAGAAGCACTGGTAATTTTCCTTGGATACTTTTTAAAATAAGGAGGCTCCCTATATATGAAATAGTTTGGGGATTGAGATACAAAAAAATAAGTCTTATTTGGTGGTCTTTCTTGACCAAGAATATAAAGGTTTCTATGGAAAATAAGTAAATTAGATATTCTCCAAAATTCGGTTTTACTGTGGACTCAGGCAAGTGACAATTGAAATGTTTGATTCATGTACTATAGATGAACAGCTCCCACTGAGGTCCAACAGCAACCTTACCACTACAAAGCTTTGGATTTGTCTCCAGAGCATTAGCATTTTTATTGCTTTATGATCCATCCACATCCATATAAAAGTGATTTACTCTTGTGGTATGTGCAATACAATGCTGAAGAATTAGTACTGGAACAGCCTCAGGGGTCAATTAACCCAAACCCAGAATCCTAAGTGGTAAAGATTAATTTTTGGAATATTTCCCAGTAATTATATCTAGCAATGAAGGTGATTCTACCACTTTCTTAAGTACCTCTTTCTCTACTCTTTAAACTATTACTGAGTCTAATTTCCTCGTGTGTATAAAAATCACTTAAGGATGGTTATGAGTATTTATATGCACAGAAGCATTATTAAGGATTAATTGTCTCTATGCTTCTCTGAGACTCCCAGGAGAAACTATGACCCCCACAATGATTATTGCATAGTTATTAGGTTCAGGTAAGAAGCCTCCATTCTGCATAGCAAATATATATTTTGATTATCAAAAAGGTGCTTGAAGTGTAGTTTTAGCCTGTATGTGAACATGTATAACCTAATGGCTATAGGAAAGGAAAATGTATTTTTCCTTTACCTCTCTTATTTTCTCTGGTTGGGATCCTATACATTTAATTGACAAAAGACATATTAATATTAGAAAAAACAAACAAGTTTATCAACATCCAAGGGTGGTATAACTTGGATTTATATTATATCTTAGAAGAATAATCAAATTTCTAGAGAAATTATAAGAAAGAAGAAGAAATTATAGCTTCTAGGACAAGCAAATTTGGGGAAGGTAAATATTTTGGGGACGAATTGGAAGATAAGAGCTAATTAGTAAGGTTTCTTATGTAGTTTCCTCTGGTGTCATCTCTGGGATGATGGGGTTCTAGAGTTGTCTCTGGTGTTAATTGCTATTCATCGTGGTAGAAAAGGGAGGAGGGACACCCTTGTAAATTTATGTGCTGCTTTTGAGCAAATAATGGAAGGAAAGAGAGTTTTTATTGTATCTCTTTCTTTTGATTGTTTTCAACTCAAAATAATCCTTAATTCAGGGTTGCATATTTTGGGATAGCATATTTTTCTACCCTGTATGACCAACAACCCAAACATTCACTAAAGAAATAAACACAGATATTTCAACCAGCCAGAGAAGAAATAAACCAAAAGGGAAAAAAAAAGAATAGGCAAGTTTTTATATCATAGAAGACCAGATGATCTGAAAGTGTGGAAACAGAGGTATCTGTGGCTAAGAGGCAAAGTCTCTAACATTCCTTCCCTTGACCATTTATTATCAAAGATGAAATGCATTTTCTCAAAGCTAACATTGTCCTGTCATAAGAACTCAGATCTGCTGAGGATGACTCTCTCTGCATAATCTGCAAAGTTGAAGGGATAAGTCTTTCCAAAAATGATAAATTGGAAGTAAAGTGAAGTGGTCAATTGAGAGATTCAAGGGTCATAGGAAGCAACCTGAGAAACTAGAGAAAATCTCCCATCCAATGTAGGACCCGCTCTATAAGAACTTGCCTGGTGGACATTCAGTTTCTGTTAGAATACTTCGATTGACTAGAATCCTTTTTGAGAAAGATAAAAACTAGTCTTCATTTGGTTGAGCAGGAATTTGCCCTTACAAGTTCTACTCATTGACTTTACTTCTACCTACAGAAGCTACAAAAGATCTACATGTAATCCCATTTTCATTGGACAGTTCTTCAAATATTTAAAGACAAGCCTATTTATCTTGTAGAAATATAATGTAACAATTAAAATTTTAAACTCTGCAACATGAACAAACAGAGCTGTTTCAGATGAACTCTGAGCAGTAGCATTCACAATATATTATTAAACACTCCCCCTTATATAATTCAATTACCATAAACTTAAATTATCCTTATTGTATCCCACCACATCACACTGATGGTGCATATACACTAATATGTCCAATTGTTTTTCATATAACTTTGAGATGAAGTCATGAGATCGCATTCTATCTTTGATATCTTTATTCCTTGACTTTTAATAAAACACATTACAGACAACCTTAAATTTTACTTGAGCTCTATGCTCCTGGAAAACAAAGGTTAAGGGAACCCTCCATTCTTTTGTGTTACAGAAAATACTTTAAAAATAATCCTGTCCCCATATAGTTTAGACAAGATTCACATATGCTACCCCCCATTGGTTTACCCATGACAAAACCAGACACAGACATTTAAATTCCCATTCTTTGCTTCATAAATAACTAGGTGAACAGTTTTTTTTTTTCTACACTGATCATTTGAAACAAAAAACCTATTAAACAAACTTTAAATTTTTCTTACCACCTAGGCCCTAGAACTTTGGCCCAAACCTCAGTCTGAATCAGCATACAGTTCTTCTTTAAGTGTTCCTCCTAAAAAATAAACTGACCTCAAGGTAAAATATTCTCTGATCTACTATTTAATTTTGGCACCGTTTTAGTTTACTTCCCTATCTCTGGTTCTTTCTAGGCTTACATCCTCTACTCTGTCAAAGTTAAACAAAAATATAAAGAATCTCCAGTAATGGAATTCAATTTGGGAATAATGAATAGGATTGCAATTCAGAACACATATACATACACAGGCCAGAGTGTCCTCGGTTATGTCAGGAGAACAAAGAGGGATTGAGGTTTAATCATGGTAGAGAAATGTATGTAAATTGCTATGAAAAAAAGTTCATTGACACTTTTCATGCTTCAGAGAGCTGGCAAGCTCTGATGGGCAAGTAGCAGCAGTTACTGTGTAAAGCTAGTCTTGAGGTCATAGTTGGCAGTTCTGTTGACAGTTGTTAAGAGAAAATTATATAGTATTAAAGATAAGACAGACTGTTTTGTTGGATTGGCCTAAGAGGACAGTTCATGGAACACTTCTTTGTGACCTAAAGTGTTTTCTCCCCATGACTTTTAGGCTTTATTTTAGATGGTTATGACAAGAATGTTTTTATTTATATACTCAATTTCTATATCTTTACAGAAGAAAACCCCTTTTACCTAATTCTTAAGATTCCTTGAAGATCTCGTGGTTATCATGTTCTATTACAATAGCACTTCCTTCACTTGAAACAATCCTTTTGAATAGTCTCTCTTTCCTAAGTCCAGATTTGTTTTTATTTGACATAAATTATATCTCTTTTGAAATTCATCTTGCTAGTGTTAGCCCATCACTATGGCCTGCTGAGAGCCTTTTCAATCTTAGCCCTGTTATTTAGCATCTTAAATTGGCTGTCACCTGCAAATTTAGTAAGTGTTACTCCTATATCTTCCTTCAAATTGCTGATAAAAATATTAAATAGGATTATTCAGGTCAGAGCCCTTCAGTAGGATATCATTCAATTTGACACTGAATTCAATTCATACAAACTCTTAGGCTCTAGTGACCTAACTACCTACAGATACTACCAACAGCGCTGTTACTCAACTTATATTTTTTCACAAAGAACACAATAAATGCACTGCCAAATGTCTTGTTTACATATTTATTTATTATACCTATTTTTATATAAAATATATTTATTTACATATACATTTATTTTATATATTTATATTTATTGTATATATATTATAAATATTATATTTATTTATTAATAACAGGTTTAGAATTATTCTTTAAAAGTATTCAAATTTTTCTATAGCACTAAATAGGAAGAGCAGAGCATTGGACAGTGTCTCCCTCACCTGCTCTCTCTTTCTTTCAGAGAAAAAGAAGCTGAAATTTGAAGTTTTATGGACCAAAATAAACTGAATTGTATGGCCCAATTCTAAAACTGTCTGGGATATCCATGTTTACATTGGAATAATTTAGCCTTTTACTCTCTCAATTCAGGGTTGCCTCATTTTAATAATTGAAATGTTTTTTCATAATCAATAGTGTATAGTTGTCTAAGGATTTGCTGTTTTCAGGTACTTGTCTAAAGAGATCTTAGGAAGTATTTTAAGGTGACTTTAGTCTGTGTTATATTTTTTATGGAGCCAATGTGGCTTGAAATCCATAACTATAGTATGGATATGTGTGAATGCTTTCATAAAGTTTGTTTTCTTTAAACTGAACAAAAATCTGCATAGGTTTTCTTGTCCCCAGTCTCATCTTTTTGATACATGCTTGTGAATTAATGCTTGAAAGAGAAACACAGGAATCAGATTTTCTGAGTAATATCAGTGAACATTAGATGGGAATAATTCAATTCTGTTTGGTACTGCAAATATTTAACAGATAAATCATATAAATCTTAAGCACATTATGAATGTACTCACTGGAGAAGCAACAAAATTAATAAATTACAAATATATTGTAAGAATAAAATAGTGTACTTCACTTTGTGGACTCTCCTTCCTTAGAATGTCTGTTGAAAGTATACTCAGCCCAGGAGGAGGCAAAACCTTTTGATTTTATAATTCAAGTTGCCTATCTCTGGAATCCCTGGGGCACTATGAACTCACACCTCTGAAATGAACTCTCTTAGGAGAAAAACAGGACATAAACACCAAATGTATCTATTTGTCTGTCAAAGAAATTAGAGTAGTTTTAAATGTTGTTTTCATATTTTTGTATAAATCTATTTGAAATTCTGCACAGACATTGTAAGTCTGTTTAGACAATTCTACTACCTTACAGCCTATAAATTTTATAATGCTCATTCAAAATTAAATTGTTATCTCTCTCTTCTCTGTTGGTATGCCGGGGTTTTAGCTGGTAAATATGTTTGGTTTCCTCATCCAGGAGGTAATAGTGTTTGTGATTCCTCCTTAATAGAGCATTGATGAAGGATTTGGCTGTTTTGACTTGAATAGTCCTAAATCTCCTCATATTATAGATTCAACTACTTATTTCATTAATTTTGTTTTATAACTTCAATTCTTATCTTCATATCTGCTGCATGGTGCTCTAATTAGTACAAGGTACTAATCATGTTGTGCTGATCGAAAAACATTTCCAAACTATTGTACTTAAAGCCACATCTGCCTACATGTAAACACACAGAGAGAGAGAGAGAGAGAGAGAGAGAGAGAGAGAGACTTAATCTAAAATACAGTTAAACTGTCAGCAGTTCTCCTTGACAAAANAAGTCATCTATTTTTTTTTATTGGTTGTTCAAAACATTACAAAGCTCTTGACATATCATATTTCATACATTTGATTCAGGTGGATTTTGAACTCCCAATTTTACCCCAAATACAGATTGCAGAATCACGTCAGGTTACACATCTACATTTTTACATAATGCCCTATTAGTAACTGTTGTATTCTGCTACCTTTCCTATCCTCTACTATCTCCCCTCCCCTCCCCTCCCATCTTCTCTCTCTACCCCATCTACTGTAATTCATTTCTCTCCTTATTTATTTTCCCATTCCCCTCACAACCTCTTATATGTAATTTTGTATAACAATGAGGATCTCCCTCCATTACCATGCAATTTCCCTTTTCTGCTCCACTGAGATTAGATTTATATAAATTTTGTACTGAGGACTGAACCCAGGGATGCTTTACCACTGAACCACATCCCCAACTATTTTTATTTTTTATTTTGATGTAGGGTTTAGCTAATTTGCTGAAGCTGGCCTTTAACATGCAATCCTCATTCCTCAGAATTGCATCACCGGGATTAGAGGCATGCACCCCTACACCCTGCTAAGTGTATTTTTTCTATGTCAATACTATGGTGATTTGATTACTATAGATTTGTAGTGTATTTTGAACTCTGGTCATTTGACACCCCCAGCTTTGTTCTGTTTTTGCAAATTATTGTAAAAAATATCATGGGAATTCTGTTGCACTATATGTGTAGATAAATTTAGGTAGTAAGGACATTTTAAGACTATTAATTGTGACAACCATGAACATGGGGTATTCTTCCATTTGCTTGAGTCTTCCATTTCATCAATGTTATAATAGTTTTCAGTGTTTAGGTCTTTCAAATCCTTGATGAAATTCATTACTTAGTATTTGATGTTTTTGTTGTCACTGTAAATGAGATTATTTAGTGTGTTTTGTATGTTGACTCTTTCTCCTGTGACTTTACTAAAACCATTTACTGGTTCTAAAAGTGTTATAGTGGAGTTATCAGTCTTTTTATACCTAAAAGCATGTCATCTGTAAATGAACACAATTTAACTTCTTCTTTTCCATTTTGGATGTCTTTTATTTTCTTTCTCTTATCTCATAGTTCTGCCTCGAACTTCAAGTACTATGCTGGATAGAAGTGTTAAGAGTTGGCATCCTTGTCTTTTTCCTGATCTTAGAAGATCCAATTAATTTTATCTGTTTTTCAAGCCTTTGAAAATTATTGTTTACAACTCAACTTTACTGGCTCTTGTATACTGCAAATCACTGATTTATGTGGGTGTTAAAATGACAGTAAAGTAAAAAATATACTTCGGCAATCCTTCCTAATGTGTCACTTATTAAACCAAAACAACAGTAAGAGATGTGAATATAGCATCCAGATAAAATTTCATCTACATACCTCATACTGACTTTATAATTTGTTCAATTATTTATTCAATAATCTTATTTAAAATGCTATAGTCAACCTCTACAAGTAGAGTCTATTTTTTCCAATTAATAGACCATGACTTATAATGAACGATAATAAACAAATAAGAATTGCAATTCCAGAAAAACTATTGATAGAATTTTTAAAATGTTTCACGTGGTAGGAATAGAAAAACAAAAGTGCATTTTCCAGGCTCAAAATGAATCATTTTATACAATTTACAGAGTAGTCAGAAAAATAGCCAAAAAAGGAATTTCCAAGATCTCAAATTCTTCTTCAGTATATTTATTGCCAATTTCCTGTTCTGAATGTGGCTCATCATAAAACACACATAATAAGAGGCACATGGAAAATCTGATGTAAAGACAAAACTCTTTCCTTCCTACTTTCTTTCCCATCTCAACTTAATAAGGAGATGAGGTACCTTGTCAAATGATTCACTGAACTCTAAATTTTCCATCAGTTCGGAACATTCTGCTTCAAATCTGTGTGGCTTCCACCAAGATGCAGGACAGTTGGCTACCTGAGTCAAAAGATAAATTGTGGTAACAGAGTTTCAAGTAGTTCAGAATATTTGGCTATTGTAGTATGGATATTATGTAGTGGAAAAGGACTGGAATGTTAAATCTTAAATCAAAATATGGGTGTATTGGACATGAGGGAAAGGATGGTTTTATTTTGATTAGAAAGCAGGAAAGAGTCTAATTGTAAGACTATTTTAAATTAGCATTCTGAGTTCTCATCCAATATGTTCTTATATGCAAAAATTTACAATATCCATTGAAGTTCTTCAGGAAATTTTTGAACTCCTATTCTTAGGCATGATAGCAATATGTGATATATTTATTTATGTTCTGATACCTAAAAGAAAAAGAGGTGATTATGCAACAAAGAAGTGATTTTTATTGCTTTTCAGAGTTAAATATGGTCATAGTCTTTCCCCCACTCTCTCAAGCACAGATGCACAAATGGTAGCTAGCAAAGACTGCAAATTCATAAGCTTGCTTTAGAAGTATACAAATGGAAAGATTTAAAATAAATTGGTTCCAACCTTTTTTTATTCTTTAGTTTTGTCCTTTTGTGATGTATTATTTATAGCCAAAGCTTCAGAAAAAAAAATTCAAGACAACTCACAGTGTAGATTAAGCTACTGAAAAATGGCGATTGTGAGACATATTCAATAGTGTTCTGTAAAAGAACTCATTTCACCACCATAACGACTAGACACTGATATTTGGCAAAGGGATTCCATAGATTTATAGCTTCATCATCTGCTTTGCTGATTGCTAGTCTCTCAAGGACAAATGGGCTTTCAGACACAATTGTAAATATCCAAGATAAAGCAACTTTATGTCTACTGCAAATGGTTATGCCATAATTAGGAAAAAGTTGCTAAATATACTTAATTGAGCATTTAGAAGATTATATAAAGTGTTCCTTTTTTATTTCTTCTCTAGAGAATTCCACTAGATTTTTATTTCAAAATACCATCAAGTCTTTGAATGGCCATTTCTCTTTCTTCTTATATGTGAATTGCCTATGTGGTGTTTGGAGAGGTATCACCATTATCATAGGGATGTGTAACTACACCACTGAAAAACCTCTAGAGTTCTTTGTTCCCTTCTTTTTTAGTACTGAATGATTTTGACAATCTCTTAGTCCTTCAGGTATAAGATGAAGGACATTCTGAGCTTGAGAAAAATACAAGAAACTTTAAAGAGAGACATTTGTTTGGAAAAAAAGACATAATTCCTCTGAACCCTCAGGGCAAGGTAAATAGCCTAGAAATAAGAGTGAACAATTATTAAACAGTAAAAATGTTCCTTTCAATCACCTCTTGACATTTATGTGGTATCATAACACCTCTGATAACTTTTCTCAGGTTTATGAAAACAATAGAGTCACTGATATTCCTCAGTAATTTATTCATAAGACCATAGACAACTCTGTGAATAAAAAAACATTTCTGTTGTTGATAAAGCAGAGAAATTTAAGTCTAGGGATGCCTGCTAGAAAAGCACTGCATATATTTATAGCAGTATTGGGGACTTAATGGACATTTAAGCTGCTTTTAGCTTTTTTCAAATATAAAGAAAGACACAAAGAGCCTTGTATGTGCCTCTTTCTTCAGTTGGGAGAGTATTGCTATAATATACATTTCTAAGAATAAAATAGCTGGGCTAAAGAAGATGTTTACTAAAAATATTGATAGATATATCTAAATTGCACAGGTTGTGATTGTGCTTACCATGAACAATTGCCAGTGTTTTAATCTAATGCAATCTGATAAGGGGAACTGATCACTAGTTGTTGCTTTATTTTGCATTTCAATACTAATGAATAAAATTTATCTTTTTCAAATTTCTATTAGTCCTGAAAATATATCTTTAAAATACTTTTAAAGATTTCTGTCAATAAAGTTTTAAATAAAATCAAATCATATTTAAAATTATTAATTTTCCTAAATTTATTCTAAGTAAGCCATGCAAAGGTACACATCTGTAATCCCTACAATTTAGGAGGCTGAAACAGGAGGATCCCAAGTATGAGGCTAGCTTCAGCAACTTAGCAAGACCCTGTCTGAAAATATAAAGGATTGAAGATATAGCTCAGTGACAAAGTACTCCAAGTTCAATCTCCAGTATCAAAAAAATAAAATATAAATTTATTTAAGCCTAATGTAATATGGAGCCACTGATTATACTGATGAGAATTGCATTAAACCTGTATAGTGCTTTTGAAACTATGGTCATTTCGATAATATTAATTCTGCCTATCCAAGAACAAGGTAGATCTTTCCATCTTCTAAGGTCTTATTTCCATGTTTCCACAGAATATTTATATTGAAGGATTTTACCTTTGATTGTTCACAGAAATAAAACAAAAAAGTTATGTTTTGACTACAACAGGACAATATAAAAGAAAGCACATATAGAAGTAAGGGTCTGTAACTAAAGGGAACCATGGAAATAGAAGCCCCCAAAATTCATATAATATCCAGGAAGTAACTGAACTTCCATGTGGTGTGGGATTGAGTTCAGGTGAATGTTACATCAATGGGACAACCCAGTTGACTGCAGTTGTTTATGTGATATAGTTTAAGGAACCCCATTGATATTCTTCTCTTTAATTTTTAAACAAGCCATACTGTCTCAAGAGTCACAATGCCATTCATTTATATCCTTAAAGGCATTCATTCTTAAATTATCTCTATGAAGTACAAATACTTCTGGGAGGTGGCCCCTGTTTGAGATGGTGTTTTGAGTTCATTCTTCTTTTTTTTATTGGTTGTTCAAAATATTACAAAGCTCATGACATATTATCTTTCATACATTTGATTCAAGTGGGTTATGAACTCCCATTTTTACCCCAAATACAGATTGCAGAATCACATCGGTTACACATTCATATTTTTACATAATGCCATATTAGTGACTGTTGTATTTTGCTACCTTTCCTATCCCCTACTATCCCCCCTCCCCTCCCCTCCCATCTTCCCTCTCTACCCCATCTGTAACAAGTTCTCNATATGAATATATATATATATATATATATATATATATATATATATATATATATTATATATTATATATATATACACACACACATACAGTGGGAGGGTTATATTTAGCTTTAGCTAATTAACAAATGTATCACCTCACATAGTTATCATTTTTGAGGTGAAAGCACATAAAATCCATTCTGAAATCTTTTAAGAATATAATATTCCATCAGTAGCTATAATCACCTTGCTGTAAATTAGGTCTCTTGGAATTATTCCTCATGTCCAACTATTGTAAGTACTTAGCACTGCCAATATAAGGCAAAATGAGTAATAGACAATATGCAAATGAAAAAGCATGGCTGTGTGTCAATAAAATTTTATTTATAAAAGTAGGTAGCTGGCCAGTAGTCTGGTTTGTAACCTTTTCTCTAAAACAATGATATCAATATAAGTTATCATTAAAGTATGCCCAATTTGTTTTTACATTTGAGAGAAGGTTACAAAATTGGGTAATTATAAACATCCTTGGACTGTCTCTGGAAGGATATACACCTTAAACTTTTATCAGTTACTACTGTGGTAGGGCACATTTGAGAGTGAGACCCTTTGGAAATGGAACACAAGATAGGAATCTATCATAGACATTTATAGTAAAGAGGGTACTGGACAGGAGAGGCATTTGCTCTATATGGTCTTTTCCATAGGGTTGGCTTTTGTTCTTACTATAGTACTCATTAATCATAAGCTGTTTTCCAATAATTAATTGCAATTTATTTTTTTAGGCTCAGTCTATATTTTCCATTCCCTCACGTCTGGGTGAAGTGTTCCCCCTATTTGCCTCTCACGGCAACTTTATTTATATCTCATGTAGCACTTACATACTTGATCATATTTGCTGGTCTCTTTGTGGTTGTTTAACATATAAAATGAGTTCTATGAATGGAGATACCATGTTTTGTCTTATCTACTATGATATTTCTTGTGCCAAAACATGTGTCTGCCACATGGTAGATACTGTACAAATGATTTTTAAGTGAATAAATGAATGAATTTCTGCTTCTGCTGAATTAATTACACATGGGCATAGGCCAAGACCTTTAATCCTTGTTTCTATGGTTACAATATGATCTTGATCTTTCAAATTAATTAAATCAACAAATTATAAATTACTATTCATTGTAGGCAAGGCACCATTTTAGATTCTGAGGACATAGCAGTGAACAAAATTGACGAAGTCTCTGTCTCATGTAGTTTATATTCTTATGGGAGTGGGAGATAATAATATAGAAATTATATAACAATATAGAGATAATAATATAGAAATGTTCATGAGTAAAACATTTTGATTGCCATTAAAATAATTATTTAGTATTTTTCTTTAAATTAAAACATGACTACCTTTTGTATAAGCTTAATCTTTAGTGGTAAATTGGTGAAATCATGTGTGAATTAGGTGATTTGCTAATTAATCTCATTAAATTCTTCACTATTACAAATATTTTTACATATCACTTGAAAGCCTCCCACATATCACAGTTTGTGTTGGGGATGGGGCTCAGTGGTAGGGTACTTGCCTAGCATGCAGGTGGCCCCGAGCTCCATCCCCAGCACTAAATAAAATGAAAGAAACTAGTGTTTCTACTTCATTTAGTAACACTGTATTAGATTATTTTCACGTCCTCTTTGAGCTGTAAGTGTCATTATGAAGTTCTCTATAATCATTTTATCTAAAAGGCCTTCAGATATTTTCTTCTTTCAACATGAAAATAGCTGCATATAAATAATATATAAGAATATGCTTTAATATTTGAAAATTAATAAAGCCCGTGTTTTTATGTCATTTAACCTACTACAATATTTGTCACAATAAATTCCTGGGCCCTTCTGTTATGATTTGCACATGAGGTATCCCCCAAAAGCTTCTGTGTCAACATAGGATGTGAAATGATTAGATTATGAAAAATGTGACCTAACCTGTGAGTTAATCCATTTGATGAATTAATAATTTGAATATATTAATGGGTGGTAACTATCTGCCATATATTTCTGCCATGATATTCCATCTAACTTCAGGCCCAGAGTAATGGAATCAGCTGACCATGAACTGGATCTCTAAAACTCTGAGGCAAAATCCAAATTATAATACTTTAATTCATTTTGTTGGATATTTTGGTGTCAGGATGAAAAGCTGACTAATACACTTTTTCATATATATTTGTAAAGCTTATTATTTACATAGTATATCGTTTTCCTTCTTCTTATTTTGTTTATCTGTGTCTTTAAAATTCAAGTATGTTACCTGTATATCTTTTAGGGTCTTGTTTTTGTTGTTGTTGTTGTTGTTTGAGGTTTTATTGGTTTTATTTTTTTAAATACATGACACAGGAATGCATTACAATTCTTATTACACATATAGAGCACAATTTTGCATATCTTTGTATATAAAGTATGTTCATGCCAATTCATGTCTTTATACATGTACTTTGTTTTCTTTTTGCATTACAATTTTCATTACACATATATACCACAATTTTTCATATCTCTGTTTGTATATAAAGTATGTTGATACCCAATTCGTGTCTTCATACATGTACTTTGAATAATGATGTCATCACATTCCACCATCCTTGCAAATTGGTGCAGCCAATGTGGAAAGCAGTATGAAGATTCCTTGGAAATCTGGGAATGGAACCACCATTTGACCCACCTATCCCTCTCCTTGGACTATACCCAAAGGACTTAAAAACAGCATACTACAGGGACACAGCCACATCAATGTTTATAGCAGCAAAATTCACAGTAGCTAAACTGTGGAGCCAAACTAGATGCCCCACAATGGATGAATGGATAAAAATAATGTGGCATATATACACAATGGAATTTTACTCAGCAAAGAGAATAAAATCATGGCATTTGTCAGTAAATGGATGCTGTTGGAGAAGATAATGCTAAGTAAATTTAGCAAATCCCCCAAAACAAATGCTGAATGTTTTCTCTGATATAAGGAGGCTGACTCATCGTGGGGTAAGGAGGGAGAGCATGGGAGGAATAGATGAATTCTAGATAGGGAAGAGGGGAGGGAGAGAAAGGAAGGGAGCAGGGGAGTAGGGTCTTGTTTTTTTTTCTTATTTATTTATTTATTTATTTATTTATTTATTTTTGGTACCAGGGATTGAACTCTGGGGCACTCGACTACTGAGCCACATCCCAGTTCTATTTTGTATTTTATTTAGAGACAGAGTCTCACTGAGTTGCTTAGTGCCCGATGTTGCTGAGGCTTGCTTTGAACTCATGATCCTCAGATCTCAGCCTCCCAATCCACCACCACAACCGGCCTTGTTTTTATTTTTTAGTCCAATCTGACAAATTTCTGCCTGTCATTTGGAGTGCTTAGCTATTAATATTTAAATTAATTATGAATATGATTGGTTTTAGGTCTACCATCATTTTTATTGTTTTGGTTATCCCAGAACTTACAACGCACAACCTTAACCCATCAGATCTTTTTGTAACTGAAGGCTATGTTTGGTAGAATGCCATTTAACCAGTTTTCAGAGTATTCAAAATTTCTACATCAGATCCTTCAAAAAATATCAAACCCCAGAGCTACTATTCACTTTGGATCTTACAATATTTCTTATAGATAATGTATGTTTAGTTCAACTTCAATTTGCAAGCAAAGATAGGCAGTGGGAATGGTTATATAAGTGCTACATAAATGAAGCTATGATAGTCAAGATGGATTAAGTTATATATTCAGTAACAAACACCTAAATCTCAATGACTTAAAAAAAACCTAAGGTTTAATTTTTGTTTATGCTTCATATTCATCAGAGGTAAACTAGGACTCTGGTTCAAGTACATACTTAGGACCCAAGATCATGGAATAGCCACTTGCTATAACAATGCTTGTCAACATAGCAAAGTGAAGACACAACCTCCAATTGACACACTAGTTCAGTGCTAAATCAGAATTGACACATACCACTGCTAATTGTAATCCATTGGTCAAAATAGATCACACAGCCTTACCCAAACAAGGGGTCAGAAGGTGCAACCTTACCATAAACCCAGAAAGAGTATAGAACTAGAATATTTGGCAAACAACATTAATGATTATCACATGGGTCATTTTTTGTAGGTTTAAAAGCCTTAGCTCCTAAAGGGCTAATCCTGCTTGATCCTTTTGCTTTCACTTAGCTTAACAGCAACAATAAATAGTCCTAACTAAAGGAAAAGTTTAAAAGAATGATAAATTGATGCTTTGGGGGAGTGTTCTTTAATTATGGGAAAGGATAGAGATGAACTCTAAAGGTTGGTAATAATTCTTCTGGTCCTGAAAAACTCTAGCCCTAAATAGATTTCTGTCCTCAAAATTGTTTCAGTGTGAAAAGTGAAAATGAGGATTAGATTCTATAAGTTTTATAATAATACAATTCAGTTACATTCAAAGTTAAAGAAATTTGGAGACAAATGTTTGAAATAAAGATGAGAATCTCTGAGAGGAAGTGAAGGCAATTGTCAACACACTAAATAAGCAGTTGAAGGCTTCTTAGGACTTTCTTAGGACCTTTCTTAGACCTGAGGGAGGTCTGTGAAATTAGGGTTTTAAGATTGGATCTATGCTCTTCCTAGAGGAAGCAGGAATTGAAGAACAAATGCAGAAATAAAACATTAATTGGGTCTTGGTAATGCTACAGAGGCTTTTCAGGTGCTTGAAACATCCCTGTTAGCTTTCTATTACCATAAAGAAAAAGCTGAGATAAAAAAATTATAAAAAGAAAAAGTGTACTTTGGCTTATAGCTTTGTAGAATCCAATCCTTTATTGATTGTCCCTGTTGTTTTGGGCTTGTGGTGAGGCAGCACATCATGGCGGAGTATGTGGCAGAATAAACTGTTCACCATGTGGCCAGAAACCAAAAGAGAAAGAGGAGGCAGCTGAGGTCTCACTATCCCCTTCAAGCACAGGCCTCTATGACTTAAGGATTTCCCACAAGGCTCCATTATCTTCTAATAGCATCACTCTGGGAACCAATATTTTAATTTGGGGGACACTTATCCAAACTTTAGCACACATGAAGTAGTGATTTAGAAATTCAATACTTCAGAACATTCAGCACTGCTCCTTAGAAAAAAGGCAGACAATTAAAAACTATGTGTTACACAAACCTATGCAGAGTTAGAAACAAAGTCATCCCTTTACTCCTTGTCATGAGCTTTCAATTTCACTTGCATTCATTGCTATTTAATTTTAAAATGTCATTTTTACATCAGACAGATACTGAAATATAAGTGCCAGTGATTAATGCTTACTACTTTAATATAGTCATAAGTAAAATTTTATAGATTTGTTTGCTAGAAATGCTATGCTGGCATTATTTGATGAGAAGGAAAACCAATGAAAATTTACAGAAAGACTGAGTTATATGGGTGTTGTCCCACATATCAGATAGGATTAGATTTGTCAAGGCAAGTCATAAACTTTTCTTTATTAGAATATATTTTCAACTTATAAGTGCAATTCTGGAAGGCTAAGTGGGAACCAGGACTTTTAAAAAAGAGCCAATAAATTAAAGCTGTCTGTTGTTAGAGTACCCTAAAGATCATGGTCTAGGTCAGTGTTGATAGACGTGGTTTGAGGTCAAATAACTAGCCTACAGATCGGTGCCAAGTGATGAACTTTTTATTGATCCATGTAGAGATAAGGAGTATGTGTCAGAATGTGAATCAAAGCTCTAATTCTGTCATTAGGAACAATTGGTACTAATGTATATATGTAATATGAATGTATGTATAATACATGCATATAAATATGTATATATGATTTAATAGACATCCTATGTGTGTATATAGTTTATATAGACCTCTATATATTTCACTATGTGTAACATATACTAATATATATATATATATATATATATATATATATATATATATATATGATGAAAATAGAGGGGAGATCATCGGAGTAGAGGAAATGAATTGAGGGCGAGTAAGGAGGGAGGGGAAAAGGGAGAAACTGTGGAATAAACATGATCAAATTATTCTAGGTGCTGGGTGCCTATATGAACACGCCACAGTGAATTTCACCTTTATGCATGTCTATTAAACATCAATCAAAAGTGCAATAAATAAATGAAAGGAGGACAGTCGAAAAAGGGTTAAAGGGGAAGAGAGAGGGGGAGGGAAAGAAGAGGCACTGGGGACTGAAGTGGAGCAAACTGTATTCCATGTGTGCACAATTAGGTCAAAATTTAACCCCAATATCATTTTATCTATGATGTACTAATAAAAACATCAAAAATAGAATTTTTGTTACAATCAGTAAAAAGCATGATCTATAATTGGCTTATTGATCTCAAGTGATTTTACTTTAATTTTATGCTTTCCATAATGATCAGCCATCCAATTTTGAAAGAAATACAGTGATTTAAGAACATCTAAACTAGCTACACAATTAATAGGAATTTATTTTGCTGATTTAATCATATTTAGCATCAGAGTATTATTCAAGAACATCTGAAAAAACTATATTAAATTTTTACAATGCTCACTAAAAATGTGGTGAAACAGTGTGGGATGCCTGTGCAGTGTATATTAAAATAAGGCACGGTGTGGCGCTTTTGGTAATCTCAGCGAGTCTGGAGGCTGAGACCAAGTTTAAGGCCAGCCACATCAATATAACAAGAACCTATCTCAAAATTAAAAATAAAAAGGCCTGGGAATGTAGGTCCATGGTAGAGCACCCCTGAGTTCAATTCCCAATACTGGAAAAATTAATTAATTAATTAAAAAAATACAACTTTACTGACCCTTGGCACTGCTGCCATGCTGGTCTGGAAGGCTTTGTGCTGTGGGGGACATCTGTGTACTGTAGAAAATTCAATAGCATTCATGGTCTCTGCTCACTGGGTACCAGTGGCTCCCTTCCTTTCCTGGTTGTGACAGTCAAAAGCCTCTCTATTTAAATATTGCTAGAAACTTCCTAGGAGGCCATTCAGACCAGCTTAGAAGTATTTCTTCAAACAGAAGAAACAAATACACTCAGAACCAAATTGTAAGAAACACAAAGGTGGCAGGTGCAGACAGACAAAGGACATGAGCAGACAACAAAAAAGCAAATATTGTCTTTCAAAGAACAGGCCATTAAGATTGGGAGAATCGGAACATTCTTTTCAAGATTTGTGGGATGAATGAAGGGACAAGGCCAGCTCATCATGTTATGAACAAATGATGTAAGATAAAAATCAGTGTTGAAGTTGAAAATAATCTTAATTTCAGCTATATTACTGTCACAATGCTATTGATATCAACACATCATTTTAAATATATGTGAGACATTTAACATTTCACATTTGAAAAGAGTTCATTATTAAATTTATTTATTAGACATGCTTAACAATATTATTTCCATGGCATTTAAGAAAGAAAAAAAAAAAAAAA